>NC_133323.1:18814751-18889484 GCF_012295235.1 Primulina huaijiensis
TTTTATTTCACCTCTAGATTATATGGTGGATATTCCACACACTTCTAGAGCTTCAACTTCTCAAATACGAGAAGAAGTAGAATCTTCAGCAGAAGATTTAATTATTAATCAAAATAATATTGTTCATCAATATAACTTTCAAAAAGTTAAAGAAACTGATACTGTTTCAGAAATGAATTTTACTATTTAATGGATAGTAAACCAAAAATTGATTTTACTAAAGGATCTTTGGCTAGAGCAAAGATTAATGCAGAATTTTATTTACCCAAATGGAAATCTTTCAGAGATTGGTATTTTAAAAGTTTCTCTGAAGAAGAATTTGAATATATTGTCACAGAATTTTATAAATACTGTGAAAATCAAAACAGATTAATTCATTTTGTTCCTTGGTTTTTTAAAACATTCATTATAGATTATATTTCTATTCTTGAAAGAAATTATAAATTTCCTTCGGGACAGATTCAAAAATCTGTTTATCCTCCTCAACAATCTTTTATTATAGAAAAGAATAATAAAGTTTTGAATTTTACTGCTTTTTCAAAATTATTTGAAAATGATATGCTACAGATTACTGTTAAACATATTAATCAAATTTTGGAAAAACAAAATTATACAAATTTATATCTTACGATAATAAGAGAAGAAATTACTTCTTTAAAAGATCGTATTAATAAAATTATTTTAGCTATTAATCAAATTAAACCAGATGTTCATATAAAAGAACCAGAAACTAATATTGTTTCTATTGCTAGTTCTTCAATCAAATCCCCTCCAGATATTAAAGATTTTAAATTTAAGTCTTCTGTTTCTGATTTAGAAAAATTATTAGAAGAAAAATTTAAAAATCTTAATTTAAATACTCTTAATGAAGAGTTTGAAAATAATAATATATTTGAGGAAGAAATTAATAAAATTAAATGGGCAGATAAACCTACCCAAACTAAATATTATTATGATAGACCTACTCCCATGGATGTTCTTGTTGAAGAACAAGAATATATTTTCTCTAATAGTTATAATGGGAAAAGTATTTATTAATGGAATATTGATGGAGTTAGTGATAAACAAATTTATAATACTGCTCACAGAATGCTTATGTATAGTACTGTGTGTAAAACTTCATGTAAAACTGATAAAAATATTGCTAGAATGATTATAGTAGGATTTACTGGTCAACTTAAAGGATGGTGGGATAATTATTTAAATCAATCCCAAAAAGATGATATTTTTAATTCAATAAAAATTGAAGATAATATTCAATTAGATAATGTAGTCTATTCATTAATAACTACAATGATTGAACATTTTACTGGTAGATTTACTGATAATAGTGAACAAATTCGTACTTTATTAAGTAATCTAAAATGTAAAACACTTACTGATTTTCGATGGTATAAAGATACTTTTTTATCTCGAATATATGAGATACCAGACTGTAATAATAGTCTTTGGAAAGCCAAATTTATAGATGGTTAAACCCCTTTCTCTTTGCAGAAAGAATTAGAAAAATATTAAGAAAGGATGATATAAACATCTCTTATGATAGTTATACTTATGGCAAATTAATAAGTATTTGTATCCAAGAGGGTTTAGCTCTCTGTAATGAATTAAAATTAAATAATCAGATTAAAAGACAGAATTTACTTGAGAAAAAACAACTAGGTAAATTTTGTGATCAATTTGGTATGAACCTACCTAATAAAGGTAAAAAGAAAATACTAGATAAAGACGAAAGACCTTATAGGAAGAAAAGACATTTGTCTGATAGACAAAAAGATAGAAAGAAGAAAAGAAAAGAAAGCCGTGAATTACGGAAAGCTGAAAATTATAAGGCTAAAAATAAAATAATTATTTGTAGAAAATGTAAAAAGCCAGGACATTATGCTAATCAATGTTGGGCTAAAAACAAAATTAATAATTTAGACATTGATGAAAATCTTAAAGATAAAATCAATAAAATAATAATGGATTCTAATCAGAATTCAGATAGTGAATCTGATAATAGTTTAGAATCTTATAATTCAGAAGAAATTTTAGATAATGATTACAGTTCTTCAGATCAAGAAGAATGTGATAATTGTATACAAGGAGAATCTTGTATCAATAATTTAAGTGATACTGATAATAAAAATGATGAGTTTTATAAACTTATGTCTCAATTTAAAGATTTAAATATTAATGTTTTAACTAATAATAATCTTTTAGAATTCCTTAAAATGATTAAGGATCCAGTATTAAAATCTACTATCATAGATCAAATGGAAAACACTGCTTCAACAAGTAGTGGAAATAATATAATTGTTAAACAAGAACAAGCTTATTCTATGCAAGAAGTAAAAAATATTTTACAACAAAAATATAGTAAACAGAATCCTGTTACTATACAAGATTTGGTAAAAGAGATTAATAATCTTAAAGAACAAATAAAAATTTTACATCAGAATAATACTCATTTGAGTTATCGTATCTCTGTTATTGAAAATAACAAAGAAGAATCTGATATTATTGATAATAATCAAAATATTTCATTTAATGATGATAATCATTTATCTGTTTTGAGTATGATTATATCTCAAAAATGGTATACAAATATTACTTTGTTAATTGATAATTCTTATAAAAAGAATTTCATTGCTATGATAGATAGTGGTGCAGATTTGAATGTTATACAGGAAGGATTAATTCCTACAAAATATTTTCATAAAACTACTCATTCTCTCTCTCATGCAGGAGGAGAACCTTTAGAAATAAATTATAAATTACCTAAAGCTTATATTTGCAAAGATAAAAACTGTATTCAAACCAGTTTTTTATTAGCAAAAGATATTTCTAGCCAATTAATACTTGGTTTACCTTTTATTTATCAAATATATCCTTTAAAGCATGTTGATGAAACAGGTATCATAGGAACTTATCAAGGTAATCCTATTTCTTTTCAGTTTATAACTAAACCTGTTCATAGAATTTTAAATGAATTACAAGAAAAGATTGATAGAAAAACTTTTCAAATTAATTCTTTAAAAGAAGAAGTTAAAATTCTAACTATAGATGATACATTAAAAAATCCTAAATTACAGGATAAGATTAAATTTATTTATAATAAATTTTCTTTAGAAATATGTAATGATCTTCCAAATGCTTTTTGGAATAGAAAGAAACATATAATCTCTCTTCCATATGAAGAAGATTTTAAGGAAATCAATATTCCTACCAAGGCTAGACCTTGTCAAATGAACTCTGAATATTTAGAGTTATGTAAGAAAGAAATTCATTCTTTATTAGAAAAAGGTTTAATAACACCTTCTCAATCTCCTTGGTCATGTACTGCTTTCTATGTTAATAAACATTCTGAGCAAGAAAGAGGAGTACCTAGATTAGTAATAAACTATAAGCCCTTAAATAAGGTTTTAAAATGGATTAGGCATCCTATTCCTAATAAAAAAGATTTATTAGATAGATTAGTTAATGCAATCATATTTTCAAAATTTGATTTAAAATCAGGATTTTGGCAGATTCAAATACAAGAATCTGATAGATATAAAACTGCTTTTAATGTTCCTATAGGACATTATGAATGGACAGTAATGCCATTTGGACTTAAAAATGCCCCTTCAGAATTTCAACAAATTATGAATGATATTTTTTATCAGTATAGCAATTTTATAATTGTTTATATTGATGACATTTTGGTATTTTCTAATAATATTGAATCTCATTTTAAACATTTAGAAATGTTTAAACATATTGTTATACAAAATGGTCTTGTTATTTCAAAATCTAAAATGATTTTATTTCAAACTAATATTAGATTTTTAGGTCATATGATTGAAAAAGGGAAAATTATTCCTATTCAAAGAAGTATAGAGTTTGGATCAAAATTTCCTGATATTATAACTGATAAAACTCAGTTACAAAGATTTTTAGGAAGTTTAAATTATATTTCTCCTTATATTCAAAATCTTACTAAAGATTCTGCTATCTTATATGATAGACTTAAGAAAAATCCTTTACCCTGGACAGATAAGCATACTAAAGCTGTTCAGATTATAAAAGAAAAGGTTAAAAATCTTCCTTGTCTTATGTTAGCAAATCCCCAATGGGATAAAATTGTTGAAACAGATGCTTCTGATATAGGTTTTGGTGGAATTTTGAAACAAAAAGATCCCCAAACTAAACAGGAATATCTGATTCGTTTTTATTCTGGAAAATGGAATAATGCTCAAAAGAATTATTCTACAGTAGCAAAAGAAATCTTAGCTATTGTTAGATGTATTTTAAAATTTCAAGATGATTTATATAATCAAAAGTTTATTATAAAAACTGATTGCAAATCAGCAAAATTTATGTTTAATAAAGATTTTAAACATGATGTGTCTAAGCAAATGTTTGCAAGATGGCAGGCTCATTTAGCTCCTTTTGATTTTGAAATCATTTATAAAAAAGGTGAAGATAATCATCTACCTGATTTCTTAACTCGTGAATATTTATCTTAATGTCTTTCTTTACAGATATGTATTCTCGAGGAAGAGGAGAGTCCTCTTATAGAGGGCGAGGTGGTAGGGGAAAACCCCCTAATATCATAGTACAGCATGGCAAACAGAGGCTAATAGCCCAGAACTTATCTAGTTCATCAGCCAGTAATACTGAGACAAATATAGAGTTATACAATGAGTTTCAAGAATTCTTGAAACAAAAACAGAAAAGTAATACTGATTCTCAAGCTTCAGCATCATATGCTAAAATCATTACAGATGATGACAATGATTCAGCTCTTTATACAGAGACAAAACATAGAGAATTAATTCTTCTTATAGAAGAAAAAGATACCCAATGGGAAAAAACTCCATGGACTATCATGGAAAGATACTTAACCAATACATCATATGCATATGGTGCTTATAAGCAAAGAGAATTTTATGAAAATCTTCTGTTATCCACAAAAAGTGTTGATATAACTCACTTTTTTCAGTAATACTCAGCAGAAAGGAAGTTATAACTTCTCCAAGTTCATTATCAAAAAGATAATATCCATTGAAGAATGGGGTATATCTCCATTATTTGAAAAAAAAGAGACTCATAAAATAAGTTTTAAATTCAATTTTTGGGATTATATTGAGAGTTTTAATAAAATTATATTCTATGAAAATGAAAAAAGAAAATATACATGGTTTTTGAAAATATGTGAAAATGTTTTCCATTATCCAATTCCTAATTGGTTTTTTATTTGGTTGAAAATATTTGGTCCATCAGCAAAAATTTTGCCTGAGGTTTTTATAAAACCAATGAATACTTGGTTAAATGTTTCTTCAAGAATTAAAAAATCATTTGCTGAGCATTGGATTGACGGAAAGACTTTATGTCTGTTCTTTATGGAATTTGGAATTCCATGGATCTGGAAATCGCA
Source organism: Primulina huaijiensis (assembly GCF_012295235.1). NCBI lineage: Eukaryota > Viridiplantae > Streptophyta > Magnoliopsida > Lamiales > Gesneriaceae > Primulina > Primulina huaijiensis. The sequence goes on from NC_133323.1 coordinate 18,820,156, forward strand.
ACCAGAATGTGGTTATACTGATGAAGGTATTCCCTGCCTATGGAGAGTCAGCTCTACCAAATTTTGGGACAAATTATTACGTGAAGATCCAGAAACTGGAAAAATCTATGGCCATTATATTCTTATACAAATGGAAGAAAAAATCTCTTCCTATCAGAAAGATCTACTGCATAAACAAGAAAAAGAAAAAGATGCAATGAGTCCATTTAAAATCTTGACTCAAAAATATTCAGAAATTTACTCCAAAGAGAAAATGGTAGAAATCTACATTGAAGAGATGAATAAAGATCCCTACAAGAATATTGGATGTTCAGATTCCAAATCGGATAAATCTATGGCTTCTGAATCAAGTGAAAATCAATTTATTCATCTAATGCAAATGCAGGATGCTCAAGATCCAGAGGATGATATTCCTCAATTTTCGCAGATCAATGATATTTTTGAAAATCTCAAAAATTCATTAAAAAACAATATTAAAGATGATTAGGATATTCATCTTTAATCCTCATGTTGCATTATCAACCAGTGGATGGTGAAATATCACATCAAAGATGGAATCTCAGACGTGCCATGAAATCATGACAAAAGTGGGTGGTCTATCACTTTTACTTTTTGACTTTTGTAACCATGTTACTATTTGCTTTAATAAAGCATTTACTGTTTATATTTTTAGTTGGAATCCGGGGTTTCATGTCCGGCACTTCCATCTATTTATAGGACCATTCTGTGTTCTTAGAAGAACACGGTCGAGTTTGCTCCCCTCTATTCCTCTCTTGTAAACAACCCTTCTTAATAAAAGCTTCCACTTATTCAATCAAGTTTGCTTCTTCTGATTACAATTCTGTAAGTTTACTGTTTTTATTTTCTGTTTTTATTTATTGTTTTTAATATTTATATTTCATATATTAGCCTGAATGACAGGCTAAAACATTTGTGTTAAATCATCCCATTACTAAACCATGATCTTTATTTATTTGTAACTTGGAATTAAATTGAAATGATAAAAGATTTCATTTAAATTTTAGAATTTGATGTAATATAAGGGTTAATGGTTGGACATAAGGTTTAAAGACGAACCAGGAAATAGTAAACACAAGGTTCGAAGTTAATTAAGAGGCATAAATTCATGTTGTAGCCCTTCAGCCTGCTTAGCCGAGAGATGGCGTTTAAGGCGTTCATGGGTGATTTTTTTGAATTTATGTTTCTGAAGTTGTCTTCGGGAAATCCTCTGTTGTTTAATTTCTCTGGTATATCTTTTGTAATCCCTTTTATGTTTTGTAAAATTGTCATAGATGAACCTTATATTCATTCTTATTCTGGAAATTAAATACCTCCTTTTATTAGTTCAGTAATTTGAATATGGTATATAGGCTGGAAACCAATAATCTCCATGTGTGCGAAAGCCACTAAGGAAACATTTGGTAAAACAATGCCATGTATCAGATTCAATTTGTATTCCAAGTCTCAGATGGTATTAATATAATAATATAATATAATATAATATTTAAAAAAAAAGATAAAGTTAAAAACTTACGTGAATTTCAATGAAATTCACAGTAAGTTTCCCAACAGAAAGATGGGAAGAAAAGAGAGAAGGAGATTTTGATTTTCTTTTTGATCGTGCGACTTATCGGTTTATTCAATCGATGAACCGACTTCAGTTCTGGAATCGTTGACACGAGATCTTCGATTTGAGGTATAAATTTTATAGTTTTGGTGATGTTTAAAATTCGTCGATTTCTGGAATAAATCCGATAAATTGTTAGATCATACTGAAATTGAATATTTTTGAATAGTGTATGATCTTAACGAAATAGAGAAGATTATTGTGTTGTTGTTTTGAACTATTCCTAATTTATTATAATTAGGGATTTTTAATTGTTGAATTGAGATTGGAGAGTTGTTTGTCAGTTGTTATTAATTCTAATTATATATTCGAAGTCTACGAAGTATAGGCTACACGTTGATATAAAGTTTTTGTAATTTGACGGATGTTGTAAAATAGCCTATTATATGAAGTTAATTAATTAGGGTGTATTTGATGTTAGTATGATGCAATAAAATACACCGAAATATTAATTGTTGAACGATAAGAATTTATAATCGAGTTGTAGATTTTGTTGAATTAATTGTTGTTGGGCTATTTGCTGTGCTATATTGAGGTTGTTATAATTGTGTTGATACGGTGATCTGATAATTGTTGTTGAATTATTTAGATACATCACAAGCCTCGGGATCAAAGAAATAGCCAGATTATATATATACTCGATTATCAGGTACGTGTTGACGTACGATCATATGTTGTTATTGTTTAGTATTGATGAATACTATTGCGTTGAACGATGATAAATCACTGGTATTGGGTGATTTGATATTATATCTGTTGTTGTTTATTATCGTTGATATTGTTGGCTGTCGTTTGTTGGGAGACGTTACGTTGATGTTGTTCGTTCGACGATATTGTTGTCGCCGGTGTTGGGGGTGCGACGTATCGTCGATGTTATTCGTTCCACGATATTGCTGTCGTCGGAGTAGGGGTGCGACGTATCGTTGATGTTATTCGTTCGACGATATTGCTGTCGCCGGTGTTGGGGTGCGACGTATCGTCGATGTTGTTGTTGCAGTAGTATGGGAGTTATGACGTTGATATCGTTGGTGGTTTGATTGTCCAGAGACAGCAAAGGAAGTATTTCTGTTATCATTCCAATTATATTTTATATTGTTGATAATATAACTGTTATGTATTACGATGATGATTGTTGTGTATGCCCACCCTTTGGGGCTGTTTCTGTTGGACAGGTTACAGGACTATGCTGTGAGACAGGATAGTGGTGAAGGACTAGGTGTGTCTAGTCAAACAGTCCTGTAGTTGATAGTAGATAGAAAAAGTATAATTTATTGTCTTACTTGAGTTGTATGTGTGTATGTATTATACTGTTTCTGCTGCATTGACGTAGATAGTGTGGTGATTGCACTATTTTGTCGTATATGCATTATATTATTACGTCGTTGAAAAGAAAAATTTTTATGCATATGACGTCACATGTTGTATGATTACGTGGCGAGGTTTGGGGCGCCACAGAGTATTTGTGTTAATCACAACTAATTAACAAAAAACGTATTACAGATTAGCACTTAATAATTTAATTCCCTGTATTTCAACTTCAACATGTAAGGTAATATGAAGAGAACAAATGATATACTAATATAATTGAAGGTGCTATTCACTGGTGTACCCAACAACGAAGGATCAAATATGGAATTGAAGGTGGCTAATGCTCTTCAAATTGAAGAAAAAATGCTTGTACTGCTGCTCCCTTTCACTGATTTTAATAGGGCTGAGAAAATAAATTATTTCAGATGAAGCTGAAAGAAAAAATCACATTCACGACAAACATGGTGAGAAGATGAAGTTTGTAACAATTTCTTTAAAATATGAAAATTATTTGTTTAGAACTTAGATTCACGACAATCTAACAATACTTTTGTTTACCAAAATGCATTTCAACAATCACTCACTTTGTAGAATCTGCCATTAAGCCCATCCCAGAAACCCATAGTGGCGGCCTCTGATACAACGACTGAAGAATTATTGTTATTCGCAGCTTATATCTCAATTAGGGCAAATGGCAGTTTTGGAAAAATAAGGCGTTGGCTTGGGCACTGTACAAAATGGGACTCCTAATACCTCGCCGAAAGTGGGATCTATGTCAGGCGTTTTCACAATTGAACAGTGTCCAAATCACGGGAATTAGGTTATCTCTTATGCACTTATCAGCGAGTCAAACAATTGGTTGGGAGTCCTATCCTAGGCTAATCCTATCTACCAAACGTTGCGTCAGACTAATACAATACAATGCAAACCATATTTATAATATAAAACATACTGTATAAGCTTTGTGTGACAAACTTGTCCGAGAAGATATTGACAGAATATTATTCTTTTCTTCTCAAGGATTACATTCTATCATTAAAATAAAATCTATCACAATAGTGCAACAATACCATCAATTAATCAATTACTAACTACTAAATAGTAAATAGAAAGATGATTTATAACTAATCTAACATCATTATCACAAATTTAAGATAAAATCTCTAGAAAAAAACTCAATTATAACATCATTTTCCTCCAACTCAACAAAGAGAAATAAAAAATGTTAGAAGGATAAATAAAAACTTAACATAATTAAATGCTATTTTAAAAAATCGACGAAAATGATTCATAATCATTGCACACTCTTCAGTTGAAAATCAAAAATCATTTTAGAAAATCTCTCTGCATATTTCTTCTTCAGAAAGCTGGTTGCCAAAGATACTGTGAAATCATGGAGATGAGAGCAGTTGAAGACATAGCCATGGGCGAAGACCTCACTCCGCCAATGCCTCCACTGGCTTTCGCCCTCCACGACTCCGCCCTCAATTCCCACTGCTCCGCCTGCTTCTACCCTCTTCCGGCGACCCCATTTCCGCCTCTTCTTGGGGACTTGCCCCGGAAACCTCCCCATGTCCCCAATGAAAGACCCGCAGTCCTCTATTGCTCCTCTCTCTGCTCTTCCCTCGACTCTCCGCTACACTTCTCCTCCGCGGAAGCTCAAGTCCTGTATCTATTCCTTCGTTTACCTTTGGCCGCGTGGAGCGGCTCCTCGGATCTCCGGCTCTCTCTCCGTCTCCTTCACACTTTCCAAAAATTCAATATTTTTCCTCGGAAGGGTGGTTTTTTCCCATGTGATCGTAGAATGGAGATTGGAGGGAAGAAGGACGACCCATTGGAGGAAAACAAGAATTTTGAAGTCCCAGATGAAAATCTTGAGAATCAAGCCGAACAATGTGGAGTTATGGAGATTTCTGGCCACAAAGACGGCGTTTTTGAGAGAATTGCGGGTTTGATGACCAACCGAGAAAGACTGATTTTTAGGGAAGTTAAGAATGACCCGTTTCCAGAAAGTGGAGCAGAATCTATGATGGAGAGGATAAGAGAGGGGACAAAGGCGATTGCAGCAGCAATAATGATGTGCGCAGGTGAGGAAATGTGTGTAAAGAGTCCTCATGAGTATGCTGTGGAGGAAATGGTGCTGTGCTTGGTCCTGACTAATGCTGTGGAGGTGCAGGATAGGAGGGGCAACAGCATTGGGATTGCGGTTTATGGAACTCCATTTTCTTGGATTAATCACAGTTGTTCTCCCAATGCTTTTTACCGGTTTACGGTGACGTCAGAAGAGAAAGATTGCACGTGTTTGAGGATTTCTCCTGCTGCTACCAGTAATGGATGTGGCAATGTAATGGAAGATGGTGTAATATTAGGAGGTGACTTAAGGCTTTTACTTTTATGCGTCATGTAGTATCAATTTGATTAAGAGGTCTGGACTTAGTTTGTGAATCAACTTAATAGTAAAATATTACGGGTCTATGTTGAGTGGAGATGTGAATTTCAGTTTATTTGTAATGTAGGAGGAGTGGGGTATGGACCAAGAGTAATAGTTAGAAGTATAAAGGCTATTGAGAGAGGGGAAGAGGTGACAATTGCATACACGGATCTGTTGCAGCCTAAGGTTATATGCATTTTCGAGTTTCTCTACTCACATGTTTTGGATTTCGATGTTCATAGTGTTTTTGTCGCATTATCTCTGTGATTAAAACATTGATTCTCTAGATTGATTTTCCTTTGCATTGAATTATTGATTTCTGTAGGAGATGAGACAAGAAGACTTATGGCTCAAGTACCTATTCTGGTGCTGCTGTAAGCGCTGCAGTGTGCCACATTCAACTTATGTGGACCGTGCTCTACAAGTAAGTAAAGAAGTGTTTTAGCTCTACACTTCTAAATTGCTTATTAACTAAAAGCATTCTAGGAATTCGTCAATTCTTGCTAATGTGTTATTCGCAATATCTTCAGTGATTAATTGATGGTATTAATATCCATAAAATGGACATAAAAGAATGGTTGGCAGGCATAAGAAAGGAGCTGATCATCATTGAAAATCTTAAAGAATGGCATGTGTGATCAGAATTACTTATTGAAGAAGGCCTGGTTTTTGCATGAATTTTCTGGCATGATGAGCGTGCATGTTTCTTGATTTTCCGAAATTATGTCAAATCCGCGAACAATCTTGAGTCTCTTGAGGTTTTATATCAATAACTTTCCATAATTTCATCGCCCTTGTCAAATGGACGTGCCTGCCATCTAGCTTAGCTGACACTGTTGGCATTGTATTTTTACCTGTGTAGATGGTTTCTGCCACGAATCTTTATAGTACCAACATGATTTCTGATCACGAATTGTACAAAGATGAGGAGATCAAGAAACTGAGGGAAGCTTTTGATGAAGCCATCTTAGACTATTTATCATTTAGCGATCCTAAATTATGTTGTGAGAAGCTTGAAATCTTGCTCATGTATGGCCACATAGAGGAAGAGAATCTAAAACGGAAGGAAGAAAAATTACATCGAAACCCAAAATTGCATCTGTTTCATCATCTTTCAATAAGCGCTTACACCACCCTGGCGTCTGCATATAAAGTCCGTGCAAATGACTTGTTATCTATTGATTCCGATACAAACGAACAAAGATTTCAAGCCTTCGGTATGTTCAAAACTAGTGCTGCATATTCCCTATTACTCACTGGAGTGTCGCATCATCTTTTCATGTTTGAATCTAGTCTCGTGGCATCTGTTGCGAACTTCTGGACCGGGGCTGGAGAATCGTTACTGAGTCTTAGTAGCGTCTCATGGTGGGATTCATCCCTGAAATCCGAACCTGTTAAATTGGACATTCCACCCCCTCTAAGCATGAAGTGCAATGATTGTTCTCTTTCTGGTGTTTTCAAACCGAACTCCAAGAACGGCCAAGACCAGACCATATGGTTTCAGGAAACAAAAATGCTGCTATTGAACTGCATTGCCAACTTAACATCAAGTGTCTGGAGCACGCTTAGTTCCAAAAGTAGTTTCTTGAAATTGATACCAAATCCAATTGAATTTAGTTGGCTCGAATCTGTAGGACAGTTGAAGGTTTCTCATTTCGAATCTCATATTTTCGAGGAACGAGACGACGAGTTTAGGTCATCTCTGATCCTTCTGGCAATCCATTGCTTAAGATATGGAGCACTTTTATCAAGCATTTCCCACGGTTTTGCATCGTCGGATAATATATGTATTATAGAAGAATCTTGGCCTTCTCAGAGAACTCCAGTTAACTGTGAGGTGGTTAAGCTTGTGTGACTGATGTCTTCTCAAGTGGCAATGGTTGAAATCGGAGATTTTCTTTCATATGGAGTATACGTGACTGACGATTTCGATTGAGAAAACTAACAAGTGCACTAGGTCAAGTAATAATATAGTTGGATGAAATATAAGTCGTTCCCACATATAATATTATTGAATTACTATATTATACATTATTTAATTTAATATAGGCTAAATAAAAAAGTGGTTTTTTGTGAGTGATTAGACTAATTAAAATGAAGTAAATTATTCTAAAGCAAATAACACAGTTCAAGTAAATGACGAATTAAGTTTAGGAAAAATTCAAATTCAAATAAAATGATTGTGAAACGCAGAATGATACCAAACATCAATTATTGTCATGTATTGGATTTGATCGAAAGAATTATTCTAAAATCACGATAAAATTATCTATCTTGATTATTAATATGTTTATAGAATTAATAATCTTATTTTTATTCAAGAGTTCAATTATTTCTAATTGAATTTAATTAAATAAAAACGTATTCAACAACGATGGAATTCTAGCTCTTTGCCTAAAATCGAATACCGAAGCCAAATATTGTTTGTAGCCAGGTTAATAATGTGTTGATCAATATTTTTGAAGTTATTTTCAATCTATTTTTCTTCTAGTCAAGATTAAACAACAAACATACAATTAATTAGTCTTATTAAATGCAAAAGATCTATGCAAATATCAACCAATAATATAAAATAAATCAAGACATTAATCAATCCAATATGCAAACAACGATAACAAGTTTGACCTTATCATGGTACCAGTCATAAGACGACTATACCATAAAATCATAATTAGACAAAAATCTAATTTTTGAATTCATGAAAATAAAGAAATAAAAATAAAAAGAAGAAATCTCAGCGATGACGCATTAACCTTGTTTGTCAAGTGTGTCTTTTGCTTGGCTTCAGCCCTGATTGTCGTCTTCAAACACAAATCTAATGCTGCACGTTATTCAGAAAAAATCATCTGCCTACCGCTTGTTCCTCACGTCAAGATCGTGAATTCCCATGAGATTGTAATTTTTCCGTGTAGATAGAAGAGAGGGAAGAGAGAATAAAAAAAATAAATAGCAAAAATAAAACATCCTCCTATTATGATATGATGAAGTCTATCAATAAGGAAGATAGAGTTTTTATGGATATTTATTTTAATAATAAAAGTTTTACTTTCTCCAAAATATCCAATCAATCAAATACCACAATTAAGATTTTTAAAATGCGATATTTTTATCATCAATTTCGAGTTTCTTTACCCAATTACAAAACTGTCGTGAAGCAGTCGCAAGGCGTGACCATGCCTTATTCTAAAAATTCTTTTGTTTTGGTTTTTCTTTCAAAACTTAATATTGACAATTTCAAATGTGATAAAAATCATCTTTATAGTCCAAATTTATTGGAAGACCATAGAACTTACTCGATCTTATCATAAATCTTCTTGGAAGATAAGAAAAACTTTTCATTAATTATTTCTTCATTATCTGGAATCATTCGTCCTTGGCATAAATTTTTTGACCTTATTTCCAAAATTAAATTTTTTCCATCTTTTAGTCACACTTACAAACAATAAAAATGTGATGATTCAAGCGTAAAACTCGGAATAAAAATGTCAGAAAACCCGAATACGATAAAATAAAAACTTTATATGATATGTGCTTATCAAACCCTTGACACTTTGCTTTTTTGTTCGTCCTCGAACGAATCAGAAAAAAAGATGAAAAATATTAATGGTTTACAACACAAAGTGGGACAATCAAAATCTCTCAATCTACCAAATCTCGTCGCACCTGTCAAAAGATCATACTTCGAAAATCAAAAGATTTATTCCCGTTACAATTCAAGACTCACACACTACTCAAAAAATATCAACAAAATGAGACGTGTAGTGTGAAAATTAGAATTCACACTCATCATACGTTTATTAGATTCAAAGAACCCTCATGTTTATTCATCATTTTCCCCGGAAACGTCCTATATTCTCGACTTTTATACCTATCTCTATTAGATGTTGAATGATTATGACTCAGTCAATAAGTCTTTTCAAACTTATAATGTAAGGCAACTGCTCACAACTACAATAAAAGGTATTAAAATAAAAAAGGGAGTAAATAAACAAATATCTCATGTAGTGCACTCACTCAGCTCTAATTCTCCACCAATTATTGAATTTCATCATCTTTAAAAATTTTATTCTCTCATTCCCCAACTTCAACTTTTTTCCTAACACTCTTGAATTTCTTTTAGACATTCTTGACACGACACATTTTTTTTCCTTTCATAAATCCACTTCTTTTCATTCATAAGTAATTCACGAACTCTTTCAAATATTTATTTTCAATACATTGGAGTTTTTTTGAAAATTTTCAAGCGCTCGAAAGATTTATTTCTTTCAAAGTTCGAATAGGAACATAGTGTATAAAATAAAATAGCTAATCGATGCAGTGTTTTAAGAAATTAATAATAAGGTCTACTTGTGGGATAAAAAAAGGTCACACTAAACATAAGAATGATGCATCAGGTAGGCTTAAAATGCTCAAACAGTTTATTTTCGCCTAAATCATCCTTAAGTCACAATCGTTCATATTTTCGTTTCGAAGGCTAATCAGAAAAGTTCTAGGTTATTTCTATTTTTTTCCCCCAATTTTTTCACCTCTCACAAAGTCATAGTCATTTTGTATAAGTATGATCATTGTGCATAGATGATGTATCAAAATATTAGTGCAAGACTAGTTCATGTCTAAATATCTTTTATCACAATTACAACTCGTCTATTTCAATTATAGGCATGAAACAATTTCCCGAGTGATAAAAAATCTAGCAAACTAATCGGTGTATCAAGTAAACACAAGTGTGGTGCCTCAAAAGACTGGTCGCATCCCAATTAAAAGTGCTACTAAGTGTTGTGATATGAAATTCACATCACCACCAACTCTCACACTTTTAAAAATTACATTGTTCTCAGTTCAATGCCAAGAGAAATAAAAATAATAAAAACATGAATATCAAACACTTTCCTGACTATATCGATCATTACGATTCATTTGTCCAACAATGCAAGATCTCTCGAAATAACGTAGATACACTTTAATATTTTCCCTACATGCACAGTAAATCGCCAAAAAATAATCCAAAGATAAAAGAAAATCTAAAATAAAATAAAATTAATAACACAAACTGAAAAAAAAAATAATAATAATAAAGTTGAGTTGCATCCCAACAAGCGTTGAATTTATAGTCTATATCCTGACTGTACCTCTTTTATCATTTGGGATCTTTTAAAATTTTGTAACAGAAGTCTTAATTTGAATATTTTTTGTTATGATTGTATTAATTAAAAATAAAGATGCTGAAATATAATATAAAAATATTAGTTTGTCTAACCCGTTAAACTTTGGCTAAACGGATCATAACGAGAATGAGTTCTTTCAAATTTTGAACATATCGGATCTTGTTACACCCTCCTATATTCTTTTATCTTAACTGAAATTGTATAATTTCGAGAAATTATAATTAGGTTGAACATTGATATACATATTTTTCTTCTCAATATATTTATAATTCTTTTTTTTTTTTAATCTGCATTTAGAGTTTTAACATTTATTTAAGAGGTGATATACCGTACTGTACTGTATCAAAAATTATATATTGTATACCGTACCGAAAATTACGGTATAAGAAAAAATTCATACCGATATCGTACCGAAATTTTCGATATACTATACAATTTCGGTATTCGGTTATTTACCGAAATTTTCAAATTGCATACCGTTACTGTACCGAAAAATTCGATATTGTTACTGTACCGTATCGAAATCTTCGGTATCCCGAAAATTCGGTATTGTTTCGATACGGTAATCTCGATATAACGAAAATTCGGTATTTTTTTCCACCCTAAATCTCGATAACGAAATTTCTTTTAATAATAAATTATGTATAAAAAAAACTTAAAGAGCTTCCCAAAGTTACATTTCATTTCATTTTGGTTCAAGTCGAGGTTAAAAGTTTCGAAGGAGTAAGAAATAGAGGTGCTCATCGTTCGATTCAATTTTCAATTTTTATTTCAGTTTTTCGGTTTTAAAAATATATAATCTGATATCTTAACTATTTTCCTTCGGTTTAGTTTTTTACCAAAACGATTTGGTTAATTCGATCTGTTAATTCGATTTTGGTACGATTATTTAAATTAATAATATAAATATATTGTAAAATATAATATAATATCTTTTTACATTATTTTTTATTAAAAAATTTAAATATAAAGTTAAAATGAATTAAATAAACTACAATCAACTAAAAATTATTCAAAATGATTCTTTTCACTAAATATCATCTCAAAAAATATATAATATAAGTAAAATTCTTAATTTAATTGAATTTCTGTTTTTACAGTCAATTCGATTTTGACATATATAATCCGAAAATGATTCAAATAAACTTCAGCTGTAATATTTATATCTAAATTACAAAATTTAGCTTTCGGTTCAATGTTTAGTTTTTTCGTTTTGATTTTGGTTTTATTCGAAGTTTGAACACCTCTAATAACAATATAACAATGTAGAACGAAATATAACTAGCTGTATTTTTTATAATAATTCATATTTAGAAGGTTAACCCAATGTTTTTATAAACGAACCGATGAAAAATGGTTCAAATGGTGAGGCTATTTATAGAATTTCTTTGGTTATAATCCAAAAAATAAATTACATCATTACCTTCATCATCACACACAAATTTTTAATTTTTACAACTCTTATTTTCAACATTCAAATATTCAACATTCAATACACCTATTTTGAATATTAATTTTCAACACTCCCCCTTGTTATGATGATCATAATGATTGTCTTCATTACATGTTTTTATACTGTCTCGTTAAAAACCTTACTAGGAAAAATCCATTGGGATAAAAACCATAGTAAAGGAAAAAGAGTGCAGTCACGTAAACTCCCTCTCATGTTGACACGAAGAATTCTTCACAAATTTCGTAGATTGCGCATCCCAATATTATATATGTGTTTTCTGAATATTGTCGTAGGAAGTGCCTTTGTGAAGAGATCTGGTGAGTTTTTACTTGATTGAATGTGACGAACATCAATATATTTATTCTTCTCAAGCTCTTTGGTGAATGCGATGAACTTAGAAGGAATATGTTTAGTTCTGTCACTTTTTATGTATCCTTCTTTCATTTGAGCAACACATGCTGCATTATCTTCATATAGTATCACAGGCTTCTCGTCAAATGATAATCCACATGAGATTTGGATATGTTGGGTCATTGATTTTAATCACACACATTCACGGCTTGCTTCATGTAGTACAATAATCTCGGAATAATTTGATAAAGTTGTTATGAGTGTTTGTTTCTTTGAACGCCAAGAAATTGCAGTGCCGCCACGAGTAAATACATATCCAGTTTGAGAACGTGCCTTGTGTGGATCAGATAAGTATCCAGCATCGGCATAACCAATTATACTTGAATTAGCATTTTTTGAATACAAAAGTCCTAAGTCTGTCGTTCCTCGTAGATAACGGAATATATGTTTAATTCTGTTCTAGTGTCTCTTTTGTTGGATATGTGCTAAATCTTGCCAATAAATTTACGTCAGAAGATATATCAGGCTTTGTACAATTTGTAAGATACATAAGGACACCGATAGCACTTAGATATGGTACTTCTGGACCAAGAATATCTTCATCATCTTCACATGAACGGAATTGATCCTTTTTTATGTTTAATGATCTAACAACCATTGGAGTACTTAAAGTATTTGATTTATCTATATTAAAACGTTTAAGGATCTTTTCTGTATAATTTGTCTGGTGGACAAATATTCCACATTCTTTTTGTTCAATTTGTAAATCCAGACAATACTTGGTTTTTCCAAGATCCTTCATTTTAAATTCTTCATTCAAGTATGACACAACTTCTTGAATTTCCTTATTTGTTCCATTGATGTTTAAATCATCAACATATACAGCAATAATTACACATCCGGATGTTGTTTTCTTAATGAAAACACAAGGGCATATTAAATTATTTACATATGTCTTTTTTCATCAAGTGATCACTTAGCCGATTATACCACATTCGGCCGGATTGCTTTAACTCATATAATGATCTTTGTAATTTCACAAAATAACATTCTCTGGGTTTTGAACTTTGTGCTTCAGGCATCTTAAATCCTTCATATATTTTCATATATATATTACTATCAAGTGATCCATATAAGTAAGCTGTAACAACATCCATAAGACGCGTTTCTAAATTTTCAGATACCGCCAAGCCAATCAAATACCGAAACGTAATTGCATCCATCACGGGAGAATACGTTTCTTCATAATCAATTTCAGACTTTTGAGAAAAACTTTTTGCAACAAGTCGAGCTTTTATGTCTTACTATTTCATTTTTCTCATTTCGCTTTCGAATAAAAACCCATTTGTATCCAACAGGTTTTACACCTTCAGGTGTAATGACTATAGGTCCAAAAACATTACGTTTATTTAGTGAATCCAATTAAACCTGGATGGCATCTTTCCACTTTATCCAATCCTGCCGATTTTTACATTCACCAAAAGATTTTGGTTCATGATCTTCATTATCATTTATGACGTCGATTGCCACATTATAAGAAAAAATATCATCAATTTCTTTATATCTTTTCGGTTCCATATTTTTCCAGTATTAATATAATTGATAGAGATTTCACGATTCTCGTCAGTTTGTGGTTCTGACAGAACATTTTCATCATCATGTGTTTCTTCAGGAACGTTATTCTCTATTTTGTGATCATCATGTGTTTCTTCAGGAACATCATTATCTATTTTGTGATCACCGTGTTTCTCTATGAATTTTTTTTTTTGAGGATTTTTATCCTTGGAACCGACTGGCCTTCCACGCTTCAGGCATTTTACGACATCGTGAGTTTTTTCAATTTGTTTCTTTGGAATTTCAATTCGAGCAGGAGCATTTAGAGCATGTATATATGATTTAGTTACCCCTTTTGCATCTGTAAATGCATCTGGTATTTGATTTGATATTCTTTGCAAGTGCACAATTTGCTGTACATCTTTTTCACATTGTTTTGTTCTTGGATCCAGATGTAACAATGATGATACATACCATGTAATTTCTTTTTCGGTATGTTTATTTTCTCTCCCTAATATTGAGAAGATTTCCTCATTAAAATGATAATCAGCAAAACGTGATGTGAACACGTCGCTTGTCTGAGGTTCAAGATATCGAATGATTGATGGACTATCATAACCGATATAAATTCCAATCTTTCTTTGATGTCTCATTTTCTTTCGTTGAGGTGCTGCAATAGGCACATACACTATACATCCAAAAATTCTCAGATGAGAAATGTCTGGTTCTTTACCAAATGCAAGCTTCAATAGGGAGTATTTATTATATGCACTTGGTCTGATGCGAATTAATACAGCAGCATGTAAAATTGCATGTCTCCATATAGAAATAGGTAGCTTTGTTTTTATAATCATTGGTCTAGCAATCAGTTGCAGACGTTTAATCAATGATTCAGCCAATCCATTCTGTGTATGCACATGAGCAACAGAATGCTCAACAGTGATTCTCATAGACATACAATAATCATTGAAAGTCTAGGAAATGAATTCATCAGCATTATCAAGTCTAATTTTTTTGATTGTATAATCGGAAAATTGATTCCTCGATTTTATTATTTAAGCAAGTAATCTTGCAAATACAACATTTTGAGTTGACAATAAACATACATGTGACCATCTGCCAGAGGCATCAATCAATACTATAAAGTATCTAAATGGTCCACATGGTGGATGAATTGGTCCACAAATATCACTCTGAATATGTTTAAGAAACATTGGTGATTCAGTTTGGATTTTGGCTGTGATGGTCTTATAATAAGTTTTCCAAGAGAACATGCTTTACATTGAAACTTATTATTCTGAAAGATCTTCTGGTCTTTCAGCGGATGACCATGTGTATTTTCTATAATTCTTCGCATCATTGTTGAACCAAGATGTCCTAATCGATCAAGTCAATTGGTTAATATTGAAGAATTATCAACCACCATGTTTGATTTAATGGGACTTATATGTGTATAATGCAATCCAGTAGGGAGCATTGCTAGTTTTTCAATCACATATTTCTTTCCTGATTTATATGTGGTAAGACACATATGTTTCTCATTCCCTTCATTCATTGTTTGAGTATCATACCCATGAGAATATATATCATTAAAACTCAACAAATTTCTTTTCGATTGTGGTGGATACAAAGCATCATTGATCAAAAATTTTGTACCATTAGGTAACAAAAATTGTGCTTTACCACAACCTTTAATCAAGTCTACAGGACCTGACATTGTATTTACCATTATTTTTGTTGATTTTAGTTCTAAGAAATATCTTTTACCTCGGAGGATAGTGTGCGTTGTACCACTATCAGGTATGCAAACTTCAGCTTTGTTCATAGCATTTTCTATATTTGAACTACAAAAAAAATTATGCAATGAAATAAAATTACTGACAATACATTTATAAAAATAAAATACAATACAATACACACGATAAAATATTATCATACAAGTACATGAAAAAAATAAAATATTTTACATATCTATTCCACCAGCAAATTGATCATTGTCCGAGAAATCAATCACAAAATCTCCAACATCAAAATGAGTTGAATCACTCAAAGGTTCACTGTGTTCAGTGAAGTTGGTCTCATTTTCTTTCTCCTTTATTGATTCTTTATAAAGTTTACAAAGGTGCTCATGGACTCGACAAATACGGAACCAATGTCCTGGAGTACCACATCTAAAACATGAACTTTCAAATCTTTTTGAGTGATTCTCATTAACACTCATATTCTCATGATGTTTTTCCAGTGGATGGTTTGGGACGCTCTTTTGAGATGAGGTATAGAAGTAACTATCTTGATTATTTTCAAAACCACGACCGCTTCCACGACTACGACCACTTCCACTTCCACGTCGACGTAACTATCTTGATTATTTTCAAAACCACGACCGCGTCCACGACTACGACCACTTCCACTTCCACGTCCACGTCCACGTCCACATCTACGACCTCGATTTCATTCTCGACTAAAATCTTGTCTATAATTTTGATTTTGATTTTGATTTTCAGATTTAAATTCATTTTTGTTTACGACATTTACTTCAGGAAATGCCGTTGAACCAGTGGGTCGTGCTTGATGATTTCTCATTAACAGCTCGTTATTCTTTTCCGCCACAGGGAGGCAGATGATAAGTTCAAAATATCTCGAAAATCCACGCACTTTATATTGTTGTTGTAAAGTTATATTCGATGCGTTAAAAGTGGAAAATGTTTTTTCAAGCATTTCCAATTCAGTAATCTCGTGCCAACAAAATTTCAATTGTGAGATTATTCGATACATCGCCGAGTTATAATCACTGACTTTCTTAAAATCTTGGAATCTCAATGTATTCCATTCATCCCATGCGGTCGGAAGTATAACTTCCCTTATATGTTCGAATCTTTCTTTTAATCTCTTCCACAAATCCATGAGATCTTTTTCAATTAGATATTCACATTTTAATCTCTCGTCGAGATGTCGACGTAAAAATATCATGACTTTTGCCTTTTCTTGTTATGTGGATATGTCATTTTCTTTTATGGTCTCATTTAGACCCAATGACTCAAGATGTATTTCTACATTAAGAGTCCATGACATATAATTTTTTCTCGTAATATCAAAAGCAATGAATTCGAGCTTTGCCAAGTTTGACATGGTGGTACTAAAAAAAATTATGATGCATTTTATTACTTAATGAATATTGCCATACAAAGTAATAATTAAATAACAAGTACAAGCATTCGTAAAAATAAAGAAAACACAAGAGGAGGATATTCTCCGATAAATACAAGATTCGTGAGTATTATAACCAAAATAATTAAAAATAACCTTGAGAAATACATCTACTTTTTTTTCTTCGAAAATTTGATGAAGAATAATTTTTAGAGAAGAAGAGAAAGTTGGAGTGATTGAATGTGTTTGTGAAATCATATTTATAGGACAAAAACTAGCTGTTTTGTTACCGTTCATGACCGTTGGTGTACAAAAAAATGTATGTATTTGTATAATTTTATGATAATAATATGATGTATATAATATTAGTCATGTTTAAATAATTATGTATATCATATCACATTATTATAATGAGGTGTCATAAAGTATTTTGTTTAAAAACTTTATAGGCTTTTATATTTATCGTATCCCTTATCAGGAGTGTGAGATGTCGTCTTAACATCCTCCCAAGATTTATAACAAGTTTTTTGAAAAATTTTATTATTTCTTATCTTTATTATATAATAACAATATATTATATATTAAATATATACAAAATAAATAAATAAACACTAAAATAAATATTATTACTTTTTTTTTTATCTTTTTCTTCTGTTTTGGAGCTTGGAAAAATATGTAAGACTTTTAGAACTTCGTGCTGATAACGTGTTATGAAAAAATAAAAAATAAAAAAATCAAACTCTCCAAATTATCAAACTACACACTTTATAATATTTTTCTTCAACTCAATTGTAAATTTCTTCACAGATGGTGACACTATTTATAAAATTTTTTTGGTAATAATCCAAAAAATAAATTACATCATTACTTTCATCATCTCACACAAATTTCTAATTTTTACAACTCTTATTTTTAACATTCAAATATTCAATACACCTATTTTGAATATTAATTTTCAACCGTACCAGTTTTTAACAGGTTCATCATTTCTAGACCGATCCGACGATTCTGTCCATAAAAAACAGTTTTCAGACTTGATTCGGACTAGACCAGTGTACGGTTCAAGTCCGGTCATCTTCCGATTAGAATTTTCTATTAATTTATTTATTTTTATGCACATAATACATAAACGAGCCACGAGGAGTTGATTGCGACACGGATGTGGACCTCCAAGACGAAACAGAACAAACGTGTTACAACTTATAACAAATATATACACCATATTGTAAGATCAAAAGCCAGCAATCGGCGATCAACGTGAAATAGAGGGGAGAATAGAAGTACAAAGTAAGAAGCTAAAAAATAGAGAACAAATATATAAAAAAATGGGTGTTTGTTGCGTCACATTGCTCATGAAAAACTACTACATGAAGCTCAGAAGGATAATTTTTAGCTCGTCTTTTTACCTATATTCGTGAAGATGGCGAAAGGGGCTGTTCTGATGTTCGGGTAGATGACTTGTCGGTCCCACAAACGTTGTACCTCTCGTAAACTTTTTCCCGGTTCTCTGACCACCAGGTCTCCGCCTGATGCTCCCCGAATCTTCTCCGACAACATGGAAAAAGCATTAAAGTTAAGTCTTGTGCTTCATTGCGTTTTTTGAAAATCGATTGTTTGGCAGACAAAACATGACACATGATTCGACAAGAAGGGACGACCGAGTGGAGGGGCGAGGGGTTCACCCCAGTACCACCAGGCCTTCCCACCCTATCCAAGGGACGGGGTATACAGGGAGTGTTACTTGCATGTAGCATAGGGCTACCTATTTTCAGCACCATTGCTCAAATAAGATTCTAAGAAATGTCTTGAAGAATTCAGTCTCAGGTCCAACCAATTAATCAAACTCATCCTTCAATCATATTGTAAACGACTACACGATTGTTACAGAAAGAAATGGAATATCACAAATACCTGAATCGTACACGCTTGAGATCTCTATTACCATCTCGAACGGCTACAAGTGTTATGTACACACCAGGTTCATATTGCTCGATCCATTCAGCCTCGATTTGACTGGCACTGCCAAGAACATCCGAGTTCTCAGATCTTGAGCCATTTTCACCATCTGGGTTTGGCCAAAATTCTTTAGTGTCAACACCCTCGGATACACTGCTCCGGTTAGTTTGGACACTATCACCACCATTAGAAGTTCTGATGTTTGAACCACCATTATTTGTCCCATTGGCGGTGGAAAGTCCAATTCCCCCAGCCTGGGAATTGCTTTCATTGCTTCTAATGGCATTTCCTGAAAGCACTTCTGAGGGCATTTGCCTACCGTTTGATGTACCTGAATGAATTCTAGGATGTGAAGCCAAGTAGGAGCTGCTGATTTGGTCGGTTCTTGAATTTGTTTCTCCATTTGCACCAGGGTAGAGTATACCATTTGGTTCCAATCCATTCGGCAGGTATACAAGTTCATACGCCCCAGGTGGTAATTTCTCAGCCATATCTTTGAGCTGGAACGAGAGAATATCAGCGTTAAAACACATTTTTGCTCTCTTTCAATCAATATATGTGTGCGTGTAGCTCAACTTTTGCTTTCTTTCAATCAATATATGTGTGCGTGTAGCTCAACGAACCTGTGCCGTAAGATACTTGATCACTTCTTTTGCAGCTTTACATTTAGCAGATTCCTCAGCAGCTAATGCCACTGCTTCTTGGACCTTCTTTGCTGATTTCTGAAGCTCCTGCTCTTGCATTTCACATCGATTTCTTAGACTCTCCACCTATATCAAATTCATCATAACCAATATTACAAATGATGAAAAGTTTCAGAAATTAAAGCCAAAAAAAGAAGGGAAATAAATAAAACTTGACGATGTACCTGAACACGCAGCTTGCTCACTTCATGATTCAGAACTTCATTGGTCTTCTTTATGCTATCACCAATGTTTTTAGAAAAAGAAAGCCCTGATGTTGTAGGAACCGGTGTTGCTGATCTAGGAGGGCTTGTTTTTCTAGAGAAGGGTGAAACAGACCGAGAACTAACATTCAAGGGTGCAATAATTGGTTTTGGAACTGTTCGACGTACATCAATAGATGTAGACATGACAGCATCTCTCAACTGAAATAGAGAAGGCTGAAACAGAGAAGGAACCTGAGAGGACCGACCTGAAGAGAATGTTTCAGCTTTCTTCCCTTGTTTTGCTGGTTTTATATCGAACTGCTTGATCAAATCAAAGTTAGATGACATGGTCGACTTGGCCAACTTTAAATCCGCCTTGTCCAGCCTATCCTTATTTTCACCTGAAAGGCGTGGAATAACATTTTTTCGATTGTTGCTACCTGCTTCTGCTACCTTACTCAGTTTCGCACAACAAGAATCACACACCCGATATGGCTTGCCAGGATTAGGTGCCAATGCTGCCCATAAAGCTTTTTTAGAACTGCAAGCGTGGCAGTGTATTAGTCCACAGTTGTAGCAATTATGCCTCTTTCTCGTAAAGCCAAATGCCTGTCTACAAGCAGAGCACTGGGATTGCTCCACACTTGAAATCCATTTGTGAAGGCATATTGCAGCGGTGTAATTCGAACCACAAGCTAGAAATTTAACATGTCTATCCTTCAATGCTTCAAGCAGAACCGGTGTTTTCCTATCTTCTACATCCCCATGACCCAATCTCCCATTAGCACCCTTACCCCATGTATATACCTCATTTTTGGATGTTAATACAGCCACGTGAAAGGCACCACAGGCAAATTCTTCAACAGATTCGACAGTAAGCTTGTCTTCGACCAAACAGGGTAACTTTCCATCTGACTGAGGATTTCCGAGCTGACCATAGACAGAACTTCCCATTGTGAAAACACGCCCAGACGTTGTTAGGCCGATGGTCAAACTATGCCCACAGGCAATTTTCTGAAAATTATAATCGATTAGAGCAGGCACACAAGTAGGCTTCAGCCGAGATTCCTTATCACCATGACCAAGGCGATTTTTATCACCATCACCCCAAGTAAACAGTTTCCCTGACGAAACACTTGCACTGGACTGAGTTACAATAACCTCAACCACAGCAGCAGTATGCCACACCCCACATGCAACAGTGATTGTCCTCAATCCCGAGACAGACTCGACCTCCCTCGGGTACGAAACACTTTTTCTATTTCCATGTCCCAAAACACCGAAAGTACCATCTCCAAATGTAAAGAGCTGTCCCGTTGATGTTACTAAAGCTGTATGCCACGGGCCGCAAGTAACCAGTGCAACTTGAAGTCCCTCGAGAGGCCCCGAAATTCGCTTTGGTACCAATGACTGACATCCGTCCCATGACCCAAGAGCTCAGCTTTATGTGTACCATCACCCCATGTGTAAAGTTCACCACCAATTGTGACAGCACAAGAGTGAAACTCTCCACATGCAACTAAATCAACACTGCAAAATGACAGAGATTCCACTAGATGAGGTTGAGCAACATCTTTCCCAACTCCATGGCCGAGCCGTCCACCTGATTCTTCCCCCCAACTAAAGACCTCTCCTTGCCTAGTGACTAAGGCAGCATGCTGGACCCCACAAGCTATATGATGCACATCCAGAACAACATTAGACTCTAACTGCCTGGGAAGTAGAGCATCAGCTTTTGTACTAATTGAACTAGCATTCTTTGCTGGACCAACCTTTATGACACGGTCGCATATAACTTCACCCCATATATACACATCACCTAAAGCATCACAATCATCTGGTGCAGAACCATTACTTGACGTACTAGGGGCACTAGAAACGCTAACGCGAAAAGCATCTGAGCTAGATCCTTTCACTTGCATGATCGGTTGATTCAAAGCCACATGTGACCTTTCTGAACAGATCGAATTATCTATGTAACTGCTCTTCAGAGAACTGCTTATATTTGAACTAATGGAAACCTCGGATGAACTAACTTTTCGTGCAGCATTCACAGAACTGTTGCTTGGACTGTTTGATGGCAAATCTCTGTTGTCCTGGAACATTTTACAAGAAACATAACTATTGAATATGATAGGAAATGACACCATCGCACTTAGCCAAATCTCAGACAAAGGTATCTACAAATCAACAAAATCTATCCAGGTAAAAATGCCACGCCCTTGAAGATAAAGTTACCTACATAGGTGATTGATTTATTTTGCGTAATATTATATATCTGAATCAGTCTATAAATAATTGAATTTTACAGCATATTTATGTTCCATGCAGTGCACAATGAAGAACATACCATAGAAGTGGGCAGGGCCCTATTGGACTCCTAAAGACGCCAAGAAAGTACCAAATTCACCTATCATTGATCCAGAGTAAAAGTTCTGATCCCCAAATACCAATTAGTATGATATTCATATTCAAGTTTCATAAGCACACTTTAATGCATTAACAAGAAATTCATATTTGCTCAAAACGGTTGCAAAACTTACATCAAAATAGAGGCCTCCATCATTCCATCCATCAATTTTTGAACGTCCAGCTTGTCCGGAAGATACCAACGACTTGAGGCCAGCTATCCAGATCTCTGCCTCAACTTTGTCCTTGCATATCTAGCAACAATATAAGAAGAGAGCGGAGCTAAATTACCTACACTGGAGATATAAAAACAATCACTACAAAAAAACTTGACCTTTAACTAACCAGGTCTAGGGATCTTTTTCCGTTGTTATAAATGAGCGAGAAGGATAAGTAGTCCTTGTCAGGTCGTAAATATCTTTGGAATACGGTCTGGCATCAAGTTGGTTATGATCCATTAAAATGACTTTACGTACAAAACTTCTGAATTCTGACGATCGTGCAAAAAAATGCTATTTTTTGGGTGGCACAGTTATAAACATAAAACTAAATTAATTAGGATAGAGAAAATCAGAAATATGAAATTAGTTGCCAATCTCACAGTTCTTTGTCCAGGAATAATTCTTGATACTGAAGCTAACTTCAAACTTCTTTCACCACTACTAGAAATCCAAATTAAAGATTTTTCGTCCTGTAATGTTGAAATCAAAATACAGCAATTAGCTTTCAGAGAAATGCATAAAAACAGAAAATGGTACGAGAGGTGATAAAAATATGAGAATATCACATACCCAAAGGAGTAAAGAACTGTAGCAATCCAACCATAGATTAAACAAACAAATATCAGCCTTACACAAGTCAAGAAAATGTTCAAAAGTTAATCATTTCTGCAGTCACTGACTTTAACCTAGAGCCAGTTTGGATACAGAAGCATTTGGCTTAAAACTCATTCAGCTGGAACTTTTTCAGAATATTTTTAAAAAAGCACAGAAGCAGTTATGTGTTTAGATAAAATAGAGAGAGAAGTTAATTTTTAAAGGAAAAGCTGAAGCTGAAGTCCAAAAATCACATTTTTTGCTTTTAGCTTTTGAAGTGATCGTCCAATTATCCCTTTTTAACAAAAAGTGCTTTCACAAACGTTTTACTCTAGAAGCTTTTGCATCCAAAAGAACTCTTACTCATATAATTGTTGCCATATTTTTTAATTGGTGACAAGCTATCTCCGGAGGATGACTCCATCATGGACAATTTCAATTTATGAGAAGGAATTATAATAACTGGAAGTCAATAAAGTTCTATGATAAATGAAAACAAATTTTCACCAAAGGTAACTCAATGCCATGCCACTTCATTAGTATGGTAGTATGGTACAAAAAATAATATAATGTCAAGTGTTTTGAGTTTAATTTATTGATAGCACTAAAGCATATTTTCCACCCTTCTAAACCTAAAATCGAGTCCAATTTTTATTCACAACATACCATTCTTTCATATTAAATAGAGATGGCATCAAACATCCTAGAATTGTAAGAGCAAGAACTAAATGGACCAAGATTTTAATTTAACAAAAAACCTATGAGCCATAGGCAACATGTTTTAGCATACTTGAATATGGTTGATACGAAACAGAGGATGTCCTTTCCTACCAGGGTAACCATTTGAACACAAACGAAAAAAGTTTCCAGATACAGTTTTTACCTAAAAACACCAAGCCTGAGCATCTTAAAGTACAAACTCCTCACAGGAGACCAGTAAAAACAAGAAAACATGCTAGTAATCAGGTATTAATGTAATTGATGACTTTGGAGATTGTCTACTTCCACCAATGTAAGCACATACGAACAAGGACTTACAACATAAGATTACAATTCCTTAATATGTTAAACCCTTTCCCAAAAGACCTTACATGCACAATTAAACAAGTGCTTATGTTGCATAAGTATAGTCAACTTACAGTAGGGAGTCTAAATGGATAAAATTTAGGTTTTCCCTTACGACCATATTTAAGTAGTTGAGCACCCTTTTTTAGAGCAATCAACGCCTGCACAAGGTAAAAGGAATAGTTGAGAATGGAGGCACTTAGAGAAGAAAACAACATGATGTCCCGACAAGGACTAAAAAAGGAAGTAAATATTTGAAAATTTTTACTTAAACATCGACAAATGAAGTAAACTTTCTCATCTTTTACTATCTTTTACTTATATTATTAAGTCCGAGTACAGAATAAAACCCGTTTTGGTGTCATGATGAATTTTCCCAAATTTCCATTCATACCCCCACCTTCCATGTCTTACAGTCACCTCTCTTTGAATGACAAACTCCGAACCACTCAATGTTTTACTTTTACCTATATCTGAAAAACCCCCTCCTCCTGCTTTCATTTATTCGTCTTGTTGATTAAAATATTATAAAAAAATTATATATTTTAAAATATAAATATCACACATACCTTAAATATATTTATGAATTTCGTTGCACAAATGCAACGCATGTGCCACGTCTGCTAGTTCTAAGACACATTAACCATTCAAAATAATAACCATTCAAAATAATAATGATGTTTCAGCTAAGTAGATTAAATAAGCCTCCATTACAGATCCTCCGCTCATCCAACCACATCCACATCACAATTTCAGGTCAATTATGGAGCCTCAACAAAAATAAAACAATATGATATGTGTCACTACCAGCAAATGAAAATTATAGTAACTAAAACAAATTTTACGAAACTTGTGGAAGTTGAGTGGATATATTTTATAAATGGAAAGATATAAACTAATATGAACTATCAACTATTAATTTGATATATGCAGACACCTATAACATCATCTGTTTTCTTGTCCTCATTTTCCTTCTTTGCTAACATTGCTACCGGGTTTTTCTTATATTAGTTACTTTAAAGACAAATGACAGAAGCTCTCTGTAAGTTTTTGAAGAGATTTCCCAAAGCAAGTTGAATCTTTGTTCATTAATTTCTTTTGTAGGATCTTAAGAAGCTGAGAGCAACTATTCATTTCACATACGATAACTTTCATTATAGTTATTATGTGCCGCGGAACTATACATAAAATTGTGGCATCACACATTACATACAGAAAAACCATAATAACCTATCAACTTTATTTAGATTTCCCGAAGGAAAGTGAAACAATGATAAAATTAAATAAAATTATAAAGACGAGATTTCTCACATTTTCCTTCTTCTGAGAACACAAGTCAATTTGAATGCACCGACAATATAGTGAAATTAATGGTTAGATTTAACAATCTTTTTCAAAATTACATTTGTAGAAGCTTTCCTTCTATGCTTTGTTTGCATATTCCTCAATCATGATCCAAACAAAGTAAGCTTATATAAATGCACCTGTTACACAGAATTTACACTGTTATTTGAATTTTCAACACTAGCATTTAACGTCTTTACATTTTCCATGAAATTGTTTCATTACTTTCTCTAAGTGTCTCCACGCTTTTACTGTGATTACTTCAGTAAAATAGTAAAAATGAAAAATATAGCATATTCATTGAGTTAAATACTGGCAAATAATGCCGCTAAGCAGCAAAGGAGATATTCCAGCATTTAGTTCTAACAAGGACGGTGCGATACTTTCTTCTGTCATTTTTCAAGTTTATTAGTATCATACAAGAATCTACAGAGCTCCCGAAATTCAAATGTTTCAGTTCACAGTTTTCTTTACTTATGGTGGATAATCCATATCATGTCAGCAATCCCCAGAATACAGCTCAGTCATAATTTGAAAAATATATTCCCTATTAAGTTCACAATAAATGTCATTCACTTCAAACAAACTGAATTATCTACCTCTATCTACATAATATTTTCCACTTTTAGTGTTGGTCCAGCTTTCACTTATTTTACCTGGTATTCTTACTAACCAAAACTACAAGCTGACAAAAAAACAGTTTAACAATTAATTATTTGAACATCTCTGCGAGACCCTTAAAAACCAGTCAGCAGAAAAATGAAAATGACATCAAATTCCCAAAGTATTACAGCCAAAAAAGAATACCAATGAAACCTTCAAAGCCTTACATATTAACATTCAATGATTTTCTTGTATATGAACCATAATGAAACTAAAGATATAGTGGGGTGAAGGAAAATAATTAATTCTTAAACCTTGAGCCACAAGGCTTATCAGAGCCTGAAACTAGACTCCCATAAGAATTCATAGTTATAAACTAGAAAATATCAAATAACCATCATTGATAAAAATATGACAAGTGAATGTTCACATCATACTAAGCTGCATAAAAGAGTAGTTTTTTTAGAAAAGAAATTTCCTCAGACTACCAAATCTACAATCCTTTCTTTTACTGATTTTTAGAAATAACTATATAGGGGTATGATATTGACCAATCCGACACGAGCAGGGCAATCGCGACCAATATATCTATTTTTTACTCCGGTTCCACAGTAAAACCGAAACTCGATGACACACTTTAAGGGCTCTCCAGTCCCACATAGGTCTAATATTTTGGGTCTGGGCTCTCCTCTTTCATTACAGTCTAATAGCATTGCTCTCCAAAGGAGACGAGGCTGTGTGGAAGGTGCAACCTCAAAAATGCCTAATATCCGGTCATTATCGATTACACAGCTCATGTCAACAACGTAAGCTGGCTTAATGTGTATATTTATAAACGAGAGTGGGCAGCCGCCGCAAGCATCAGCTTTTGGTAGGAACTAGGCAATATTACATATTGACAGTGGCTCCACAATAAAATGTAGAGTGGCCACTGAACTCTCTAATTAAGTGAAAAGACATGGTTTTGGATTGAGCTCTCATCATGGCCTACCACTCTCCCTCCCACCTCTCCTCACCCACAAGGGAAAAGGCCAAAAAAAAAAAAAGTAACATTGAATGAAAGTTGTATATCTTCACTATCGGCAACAAAACAATACAAAAAAAAAAAAGAATATTACAAGACAGAAACTGCCCACAAAATCTCATCTTCAATCCAAGAACATGCAGCAATAAAACAGGTAACACATGAGGATTAGGTACCTGCTCGATGTCACGGTCCGCATTACCATAGCTACCAAGATCTGCCATTCAATGCCAAACGTAAAATCACCACCACACCACCGCCAACACTATACTCTCCGCTCATTATCTAGCCACTCCACCGCCGCCGGACACTACCATCCAAACGACACTGGCAAATTACCCAAAAAAGAACAAACTCCTGAAAATACCACCAAAAAATACCCACCTTCACTCCCTGTTGGATCTGAAGAAACCCCGGAAAAAAAAATCTTGTCGCTTCAACTCCTCTTCATCAAAGATGAAAAGTCAAAAGAATAGCCCCTATTCTAGTATCTTTAGACCAAGTCTAGTGGCAGAGGGGTAGGTGGTGGCCGCCGGCGGAGCATAAATACGATGACAGAATGCAGTTTAGATAGTGGTGTTGGTGTAAGAAAAAGACAGAAAATTGAGTCAAAGATTGGGAAAAAGAAAAAGGAAGAAAGCTGCAGTTTCGATGTTTTGCCTGAAAAGCGAAAACTCCCTCAAAATACAAATTACTTGCATGTGATTCGGCGCGAGGAGGTGCACCTCGTTTTATAATATATATTATAGATTTGTGATAATATTTATATTGAGTTCAATAAAAATTACACATGAATATTGACTCATTTTTCTTTTTCTCATAAGAATTCTCTTTATACATCTCTTACTCTTATTATTCATAACACGTTACCAGCTTGCTTTTGTAACTAATTGAGAACGAAGATAAATATTAATATGCTGATGCTGATGAAGAAGCACAATATGTCGTCAATACTCAATTTTATAAGATATTCATTGATGCTCTAGAAGTAGCAAAATTATTATTATTGATATGTTGATGTCCACAAAGTATCATTTAGAATATTTATTTTACCCTAAATTTTGGTAATTGACAAAATAATAAAATCGATATGTTAAATAAATCAGTAGCTACATTGTTTTGTATTTCAGGTTCCCGACAGCTGATGAAAAGTCCAGCCGCTCAAGTACTTTATTTTTCACCAGCTGTAGATGTAACACCCCGAAAATTTAAAAGTCCACGCGAACCACATGCACAAGTTATTAAATTTTTTTGTATTTTAATTAAATGTTTTAATTGCATAAATTTATTATGTTGTGCACATGGACATTTTTAAATTATATTTTTCTACATGGTTGCATTAAAATGTATTTTTAAAGGTTATTCGAGTTGCGATCGAGGAAAGGAGACCGAGGACTGAAAAATAGAAAATGTTTTTATTAAATAATTGTTTTTAATTATTTTAAATAAGGGTGATTTTTTTTCATATTTTTGAAAATAAGGGGTTTTGAGGTGATTTTATACGACGGGACGTAAATTTTATCGGTGTTGGTTTTCAACAAAAATACGAATGTTTTGACAATCCGGCTAATAAATTCACAAACTTATTCAAGAAAAATCATTTTAAATATTTTAATTAAAGTACTAATGAGCCTAATTACCTTCTTAATGGGCCTAAGCTTGTTTAAGGGATTAATTAAAGTATTTAATAAGCTAAAACCCCTGCCCCAACCCCATAATACTCAAGCCACTTTCATAATTCAGCACACCAATTGTGGGGGCCCGTGCTCCTGATTAATATTTAATGACCAAACAACAAGGATATCTTAATGTAAACAGCGAAAGCGATTAAACTTTTTCATTTTGGGCCTACAGAAATTTCGGCATGACCTATTCGTAAACAGGACATTCCAAACAAATCAAACATCACAAATCATATTTATACACTCGAAATAAAGTCATAACATTAATTCACAACCTATAGCCGCACTGGCCAGGACTAAACACATGCAGAGCCGGCAAGGCTCGATCACACAACTATCAATTCAAAACATCGTAAAAATAACAATACAGCTACACGGGGCATCTCCCCGGTAAGTGTATGACTCCATAATATAGTATATATATATCTGGGAACTCTCAACCATGACTCGACGACTGGGCACCACTACCTGACGCTCCACCAGACGCGTCAAATCCTCCTGGATAACCTGCTATGGCATCAAAAACAACCACATCATAAAAAGAAACGAGGGGTCGGGCCCCAGTACGACGAACCAGTAATATTACGACAAATATAACTGATATGAAATAAAATCAAGTAAAATGTGATGCAATGCAATGTAATGCAATGCGTGAAAGCTAACAACTCATAACGGATACCAAACGGAGTCCAAATGAATCGCATCAACAACAGTAACAGTGGCCACCCGTGCCAGGAACGTAGCAACGCAACATCAAGTCGCCACTAATCCATGCACGTAGCATCGAGGGTACGGGAGCTATCCGCTCAGCCCTCATGCAAGTCATCAGGAGTGCTAATCCTACCCACCCGCTCCATCGATGACGCAACAACTCGATAGATCAGTAATAATAGCAATCAACGGAGTCAAGGCTCGAAATGCTATGCACTGATAGTATCAACACCAATAAATGCATGAATGCAATCACGTAGTCACAGAAGCATATAAGGCACGCCACAACTCATTACAAAGTACTTAACGTCATTTCACATCATATAGACGTCGTAATGAAAACAGTTCGTACGTACCTCAACTGAACCCTTAATTTAGCACTGAAATTTCTTAAGAATTTCTCGAATAATCCAATCCTGTGGCAAATAATTCATTTCATATCAAGTTCAGTTTATTTTTCCAAGATTCACTAATTTAGCCTAAAAGTCCAACAATTCATAATTTAGGCTTTAATATTTCTCAATTCATATACGACAATTCTATAGCATCGAAACACTTAATTATTGAACACTAAAATTCGAAAACCCAATTTTAAATTTATGAATTTTCGAAATTAATCCAAATAAATTTCGAAAATCTGGTAAATACCTCTAATTGGCTCAATTCTTGTACCTACAATCAATAATATAACAATTATCAATATTGGTACCAAATTTAACCCAACAAAAATACAACCACCTTGCTGGAATCATGATTTGTACCTCAATATATATACCAAAATGAAGCCTATGACGTAGGGAACAAAACCCCTCAGTCAATTTCCGAATTCCGGTGATGTACGGGCGGCAATTCGACGGAGAAAGGGAAGACGGGTTTTCGAAAAGTGTCGAGAAATACTTCAAGATGGGTACCAAAACGTAGCTCTCGTCAAGGGCTTTCCAACCATATATTTACTTGAATTTTTCAATCACCGGTGCGGTCACAATCGGCGGTCAAAGTGACGGAAATGGTTTGACAATTTTGTACAGAGAGTTACGGGAAGAAGGTGAAATCGGTGATGATGATTCTCGTTGCTTTTTCTTTTTTTTTTTTTTTAGTTTTTTTTAATTTAACTTATTACTAAATGGGCTGGGCTTTGGGATTTTCTTGGGCTGGGCTCTCACATTCTCCCCTACTAATAACAGATTTCGTCCTCGAAATCTAGCATACACAAAATTTATACAAAAGTCGTTTATAAACATTTACCACTGATAGTACATAGGGAAATCAGAATACATGGAATAATTTATTACATTTTCAAACAAATGAGGCCATTCCTGACGCATTTTAGACTCTAATTCTCATGTAGCTTCTTCTCTCCCATGTCTACTCCATTGCACCATAACCAATGGAATCGTCTTATTCCTCAGTTGCTTCTCTTTGCGATCAAGAATTTGCACTGGATGCTCAACATAGCTAAGGGAACTATCCAACTCCACCTCATCAGTCCTCAAGACATGAGAAGGATCCGGCTCGTACTTCCGCAGCATAGATACATGAAACACATCGTGTATCGCAGACAAACTCTGTGGTAAGTCCAAACGATAAGCCAAAGTGCCAATCCTCTCAACAATCGAATATGGACCAATATAACGCGGAGCTAACTTCCCTTTGCGCCCAAATCTCATAGTACCACGAAATGGTGATACCTTCAAGAAAACCTGATCACCAACCTGAAATTCTAAAGGTCTACGCCTTTTATTAGCATAACTGACTTGACGATCCTGAGCTGCTTTCATTCTTTTCTTCATCATCTCAACCTTCTCTTTCATTTCTTGAATAAATTCTGGAATTGACATCTGTCGTTCTCCTATATCTTCCCAGCATATCGGAGATCTACACTTTCTACCGTACAAGGCTTCAAATGGTGCCATTCCGATGGTTGCTTGGAAGCTGTTATTTTAAGAGAATTCAACAAGTGACAATGATTCCTGCCAACCACCCCTAAAATCCATCACGACTGCTCGCAACATATACTCGAGTGTCTGAATGGTCCTCTCTGACTGACCATCTGTCTGTGGGTGATATGCAGTGCTCATTGCCAACTTTGAACCCAATGCTGATTGCAAACTGCTCCAAAACTTAGAAGCAAACCTGGGATCACGATCTGATACTATGGTTACTGGCACACCATGCAATCTTACTATATGATCAATATACATTTTTGCCATTTTCTTATAAGTACAAGTACGATCATAAGGAATAAAATGAGCTGATTTGGATAATCTATCAACAATCACCCAAATCGCATCACAACCACGATTTGAACGAGGCAGGTGTGTCACAAAATCCATAGCAATGTGCTCCCAATTCCACTGTGGCACTTCCAGACTATGTAACACACCACCAGGTCTCATTCTCTCAGCTTTAACCTGTTGGCACGTTAAACATTTAGCTACAAATTCAGAAATCTCTTTCTTCATGCCTTCCCACCAATAATGAGATTTCAAGATATGATACATCTTCTTGATTCATGGATGAACACTGTGTCGACTACAATGAGCTTCTCGAAGTATAGATTCTTTCAGATCTATCAAATTCGGAACCACAAGTCTACCATTATAGCGTAGACATCCATCTGAAGCAACACTGAACTTGTCTGATTGACCTGTCATAGTCAATTCTTTCAGTTTATGAATATGCAGATCAGTTCTCTGTGCTGCTTTGATTTTAGAAACAATTTGTGGTTCAACTTGAATAGATGAAACTATAAAGTAGTCGCCCTTAGACCGATAAGTCCATCCTGAAGTTCTCAAATGCTCATGAACTTTTGAAATAGTCAAAGATGTCAACATTTTAGGTTGAACCTTTCTACTCAGAGCATCTGCAACTTGATTCATCGTCCCTGGTTGGTACTGAATATCACAATCAAAGTCTTTAAGCAATTCTAACCATCGACGTTGTCTCATATTCAAATCAGACTGTGTGAAGAGATACTTCAGACTCTTGTGATCAGAATAAATCACAAATTGTTCACCGTACAGATAATGACGCCATATCTCTAATGCAAATACAATGGCAGCCAACTCCAAATCATGCACTGGATATCGAGTTTCATGTGGCTTCAATTGACGAGAAGCATACGCAATCACTCGCCCATGTTGCATCAAAACACAACCAAGTCCATTTAGAGAAGCATCTGTACAGACAACAAATCCACCTGAGCCTGAAGGCAAAGCTAGCACTGGAGCTGGGGTCAACTTTTCTTTCAAAGTTCGGAAACTAGACTCACATTCCGCAGTCCATACAAAACGTCGATCTTTCTGTGTCAACTGGGTCATCGGCCTAGCTATTTTAGAAAATCCCTCAATAAAACGCCTATAATACCCAGCTAATCCCAAAAAGCTTCGAATTTCAGACACATTTGTTGGTTTAGGCCAGTTGATAACAGCTTCAACTTTACTAGGATCAACAGATACTCCTTGTGCAGATATAACATGGCCTAAAAATAAAACTCTGTCCAACCAGAACTCACACTTAGAAAATTTGGCATACAATTGTGCTTCTCTGAGTGTTTGAAGGACTAGTGCCAAATGTTCTTTGTGCTCTGTTTTTGACTTAGAATAAATCAAGATATCATCAATAAATACAATAACGAATCTATCGATGAATTCTCGAAATACCCGGTTCATTAAATCCATAAACACTGCGGGTGCATTAGTCAAACCGAAAGGCACAACTAAGAATTCATAATGCCCATATCGTGTCCGAAATGCTGTCTTAGGAACATCTTCCTCTCGGACTCTAAGCTGATGATATCCGGAATGAAGATCAATCTTAGGATACACAGAAGTACCCTGCAACTGATCAAACAAGTCATCAATACGCGGCAGAGGATATTTATTCTTCACAGTAGCCCGATTCAACTGCCGATGATCGATGCACATTCTCATCGTTCCATCTTTTTTCTTTACGAACAATACTGGAGCTCCCCAGGGTGACATACTTGGTCTGATATATCCTTTCTCCAGTAAATCCTGTAGCTGTTCCTTGAGTTCTTTCAACTCTGTTGGAGCTAAACGATATGGTGCTCTAGAAATAGGATTCGTTCCTGGCATCAATTCAATGCTAAGATCTATTTTCCTTTGAGGTGGAAAACCTGGAATCTCATCAGGAAATACATCTGGAAAATCCTTGACAACGGGAATGTCTGAAACTTTCAATCGTTCTTCTCGTGTTGCATCAAGAGCATAAATAAAAAATCCTTCATTTCCGATTGACAACAACCTGAACATTTCCATTACAGATACTAATGGAATTCGAGACTGTGAATCATAACCATAAAAATTCCATTTGCTGCCATAATACGGTCTAAATCTGACAACTCCATGGAAACAATCCACAGTGGCTCGATAATTTGTCAACACATCCATTCCCAGAATACAGTCAAAATCATTCATGACTAATTTGATTAGATTTGTTATCATAATATTACCCTCAAATCTAATCACACAGTTCAAAACTATCTCACGGGACATCAAATATACACCGACAGGAGTAGCAATTGACACAGTATCCAACAAAGGAATAGTAGCAATCTCATTCTCATCAACAAATGCATCAGATAAAAATGAATGAGATGC
Source organism: Primulina huaijiensis (assembly GCF_012295235.1). Taxonomy (NCBI): domain Eukaryota; kingdom Viridiplantae; phylum Streptophyta; class Magnoliopsida; order Lamiales; family Gesneriaceae; genus Primulina; species Primulina huaijiensis. The sequence goes on from NC_133323.1 coordinate 18,854,312, forward strand.
TCCTGTGTCTATCAATATGCGTGCAGGATAGTCAAAAACATAACAAATACCTGCAATCACTCCTCCTGGTGCATCCTGAGCCTGGTCCTGAGTCAAAGCATGGACTTGGGCTTGCTGTGGCCCTGGAAATGGCTGCTGAGTAGGACCTCTGGGAGGTGGGTAACTAGATTGCTGAAATGATTGGGTAGGAGCATATGGTCTAAAGACTGGTACAAGGGGAACTTGACCAAACGGTTGTGGCTGGAACTGCTGTCTCCCTGCATTAGGACATACTCTGGCGTAGTGTCCAATCTGACCACAATTATAAAAAGTCCCCTGAACTCCTACACATTGGGAACTGAAATGTCGACCACCACATCGGTCACAATGCACAGTGCTAGACGACCCAACAGAACCTCCCCCTCGTGCACTGCCTGAACTGGAGGAGCTGGATTGAGACTTCTTCTTGAATTGCTTTCCTTTTGCCTTGTACCTCTGCTGTTTGGGTTGTTGGTATGACTGTACAGGCTGATATGGAGGTAAATCCACTGGCATTAACATACTACTCCCAGATCCCTGAGAAACAGATGATGGACCTGGCTGTGGGTCTCCTCTGAGCAAACTTGCTTCAATTTTCTTCGCCTTTTCCACTGCTTGAATATACGTATTAGGCGATCCAGTCATTACCAAAGTATGAACAGTCCGCTGCAACCCGTGCAGAAAACGTGATAGTTTAGCCTGATCATTCCTAGCAACATGTGGAACATAGGGCAAAAGAGCAGAAAACTGTGAAGCATATTCCACCACTGATTTATTGCCCTGCACCAGCTGATTGAACTCTTTTTCTTTAGCAGCATAATATGATGGTGGTGCATATTCTTGGGTAAAGTGAGCACGAAAAGCATCCCAAGTAATAATGTCACCAGATTCCTTCATTGCTTCCTCTATGGCTTCCCACCAGAGTTGTGCTCGGTCTTTAAGTTGGTAGATAGCAAGCTTCAATCTAATATCTTGGGAATATTCCAACAAATTAAATAGATGATTTATACTTTTCAGCCAGCCTGCTGCTTTTTCTCCGCTCTCATTGCCAAAGAATTTTTTAGGACGTAATTCCTGGAAATGAGAAATTATTAACTGCATTCCTCCAACTTTCTGTGTCAGCTGCTCCAGGTCTTTCAGGTCGAGGAGGTTCTTGGTTCACTTCTTCTTCAACATTTTGAGCGACTTGTCCTCGAGGTTGACCGCGTCTACCTCTAATGATATCTGCAAGTCCTCGAACATTTTGCGCCTCATATTCTTGCGCTATTTCTTTTCCTTTTCTACCTCTTCCTCCAGGTGCCCTTCTACAAGACACGAGTATTAAATCCACAGGCAGATAACAGGTAAAAGAAAGTTATAGGCAAGTTCTAAACTACATTTCCTGCCTAATCAGCTAGTCATTCTAACGCAGATCAATTCAAGCAAATCACACCAAACAATTCAAATAAGAGCAAATAGTCAAACACATGCACAATCATGTTATTTGCGTCTAGACTCAAGTGCCCTAGACTCTAATTCGAGCATATCCCAGTTACGCTCTGATACCAACTGTGGGGGCCCGTGCTCCTGATTAATATTTAATGACCAAACAACCAAGATATCTTAATGTAAACAGCGAAAGCGATTAAACATTTTCATTTTGGGCCTACAGAAATTTCGGCATGACCTATTCGTAAACAGGACATCCCAAAAAAGTCAAACATCACAAATCATATTTATACAATCGAAATAAAGTCATAACATCAATTCACAACCTATAGCCGCACTGGCCAGGACTAAACACATGCAGAGCCGGCAAGGCTCGATCACACAACTATCAATTCAAAACATCGTAAAAATAACAATACAGCTACACGGGGTATCTCCCCGGTAAATGTATGACTCCATAATATAGTATATATATATCTGGGAACTCTCAACCATGACTCGACGATTGGACACCACTACCTTGTGCTCCACCAGACGCGTCAAATCCTCCTGGATAACCTGCTATGGCATCAAAAACAACCACATCATAAAAAGAAACGAGGGGTCGGGCCCCAGTACGACGAACCAGTAATATTACGAGAAATATAACTGATATGAAATAAAATCAAGTAAAATGTGGTGCAATGCGTGAAAGGTAACAACTGATAACGGATACCAAACGGAGTCCAAATGAATCGCATAAACAACAGTAACAGTGGCCACCCGTGCCAGGAACGTAGCAACGCAACATCAAGTCGCCACTCATCCATGCACGTAGCATCGAGGGTACGGGAGCTACCCGCTCAGCCTTCATGCAAGTCATCAGGAGTGCTAATCCTACCCACCCGCTCCATCGATGACGCAACAACTCGATAGATCAGTAATAATAGCAATCAACGGAGTCAAGCCTCGAAATGCTATGCACTGATAGTATCAACACCAATAAATGCATGAATACAATCACGTAGTCACAGAAGCATATAAGGCACGCCACAACTCATTACAAAGTACTTAACGTCATTTCACATCATATAGACGTCGTAATGAAAACAGTTCGTACGTACCTCTACTGAACCATTAATTTACCACTGAAATTTCTTAAGGATTTCTCGAATAATCCAATCCTGTGGCAAATAATTCATTTCATATCAAGTTCAGTTTATTTTTCCAAGATTCACTAATTTAGCCTAAAAGTCCAACAATTCATAATTTAGGCTTTAATATTTCTCAATTCATATACGACAATTCTATAGCATCGAAACACTTAATTATTGAACACTAAAATTCGAAAACCCAATTTTAAATTTATGAATTTTCGAAATTAATCCAAATAAATTTCGAAAATCTGGTAAAAACCTCTAATTGGCTCAATTCTTGTACCTACAATCAATAATATAACAATTATCAATATTGGTACCAAATTTAACCCAACAAAAATACAACCACCTTGCTGGAATCATGATTTGTACCTCAATATATATACCAAAATGAAGCCTATGACGTAGGGAACAAAACCCCTCAGTCAATTTCCGAATTCCGGTGATGTACGGGCGGCAATTCGACGGAGAAAGGGAAGACGGGTTTTCGAAAAGTGTCGAGAAATACTTCAAGATGGGTACCAAAACGTAGCTCTCGTCAAGGGCTTTCCAACCATATATTTACTTGAATTTTTCGATCACCGGTGCGGTCACAATCGGCGGTCAAAGTGACGGAAATGGTTTGACAATTTTGTACAGAGAGTTACGGGAAGAAGGTGAAATCGGTGATGATGATTCTCGTTGATTTTTCTTTCTTTTTTTTATTTTTTTTTAATTTAACTTATTACTAAATGGGATGGGCTTTGGGATTTTCTTGGGCTGGGCTCTCACACCAATTCTCCCCAAGATATTCACACGACATTCACACGTCAAAAACTCAAGGAGAAAGTTCAAAAGTTTGCTAGGAAAATTCAAGCCGTCGTCTTCTCGTCGCCGTTCTTCAAATCGTCAACGATAATTCGTGCGTTTTACACGCAAAGGCACACCATATTCTCCTTTCTACTCATCCATCACACCATAGTATTGGTTTAAATATGTATTGCATGGAAAAACAAGATGCACTTTTATTATTTTCGTTTTTGTGCTTCATCATGAATTTGAAAGCTTGGTAATTGATTCAAAAACCTGTTTAATATGTTAAAAAGGGGCTGCCATGATTAAGACATGATTAAGAAATGTTTTACACGATTTTAGATTCTTAGAACTCATCCAAAACACCACACACGATCAAGAACACCAGCTGGAAGCAAGTTGCTGTCATGGTGGGTTGAAGGGGTTCGGTTTTGATCATGTTGGCTCGGTTGGGTCTTGGCTTGGGGCAAGGCTTAGCTATGGTCGTGATTGAGTCAAGGGAAGAGTCCTATCCATGCTAGGACTCGAGCCAAGAGGGCTGGGCTAGGACTCCCACCCGAGAATGGAAGGGAAGTAGCGTAGGGGTTTCAGCTGGTGCAGGGAAGAAGAGGCTCGGCCAGGGGGCTCTGGGCTGGGCTAGGCCGACTCTTTAGGGTCCTAGGAGGGTGCTTGAGGGGCTGGTTCAAGGACCGGCTCGATGGTTAAGCAGCTGGACAGGAAAACATAGAGTTCTGCCATACAAGGATTCTCGGCCAAGCATGTACGTATCTGGTGCTGTGCTTTGTGCGCGAGTTCAGGGACTTGGGCTGGTCTGGGTGTGGTCCAGGGATGGTTAGGGTCATGAGGGGTCAAGTGGTCAAGGGCTGGAAGTGTCCTAGGTGGCTAGGAGTCCCAATACATTAAGAACACTAACACACGCACACAAGCATGCATTCAGGTCCAAGGTGTAGGGGCTGTAACTTGGTTCTAAAGGCTGGTAATGGGCTGGTCTTGGTCAGTAGAGTCTCTAGGTGGGTTGGCTAGGTTTTGGTTCAAGGCGGCTCGGGCGTTGCTCGAGTGAATTAGGAAATGGCTTGTGTGTTCGATAATGTGTCTATTTCGGAAATTAAAAGGCTAAAAATGAATCCATGGGTCCACGAGGGTGGCTCATGACTTGGAAGGGTAGAATAAATCTTAAAAACGTTATGTTTAAATTTGGGATCAAAATAACGAGTTTTGGATTTATCCGGGATTTAATCGATGCACGAAACGCTAATTAAAGAATTAATTGAAACGCCTAGTTTTATGCAGAATAAAATTATAAAAAATTATATTTAAGCTCAAATAATTATTAAAATTCTAAGATTTTAATTTGGGAATTTTATATCAAGGTTTGATTTAATTCGAGATTAAAATGAATTAATACGTCACATTTAAAGATTAAATTAAAAGTCCTCGATTTAAGCTAAATAAAAATATGAGAAAATTCATGTAGGCTTAAATAATTATTTGGGACATATTAGAGTCAATGAAATTAAGAAAAAGTTAAAAATGTGAAATTTTACGTCCAGGGTAAAACGGTCATTTTACACTTAGAAATTAGTAAACGTCATGGCAGTGTCCTGAATGCTGTTTTATATGCTAATATGATTATTTTAAATGTTTATGGATGTTTTCATGATTTATTATGCCAAAACGTTTATTTTAAATGTGTATGATTTAAATGTTTACTTTAAAGGTTTATGATGTTAAAATGTTTATTTTAAAACGTTTATGGCTTGTGATGGATTTTTATATGTTAAAATATTGGTTTTAAATGTTTATGAATTTTTATATTTTAAATTATAATGTTTAAATGATTATGGATTTTTATGATTTAATATGAAAATTAAAAGACGTGTTGCATGCTTGGTTTCGAAAAATCAAAATGATACGTATATGCATGATTTTTATTAAGTGATGATAACATGTTGAAGGACGTGAAGGGATTGTGACTAAATACGATGTACGTTAGAGATATCGTGAGGGTTATGGTCCCAGTGGGAGCCCGACGATCGTATTTCCTTGGATACGGATACGAATACGAATACGAATATGTTAATACATTGGCCAAGGCCCAGTTGACCGGTGAAAGTGTCGCTGGTGTCTCCGTCGCCCAGTACTGTGGTTTTCTCTAGATGGATCCATCGCCCAATACGATTAAGAATACGAGTCACAATCACGATCTGAATTCAACAAACACGAATATGAATATGAATATGATGATAAGAATATGTAAATATGAATATGAATATGAATATAAACATGTTTATGTTTATATGAAAGTGTTTATGTTTAAGGTTGATGCATCATTATGAAAATGTTTTTATTTAAAGTTGATGCATTATGAAAATATTTTTATTTAAAGTTTATGCATTATGATGAAAATGTTATTTTAAGTACAAGTATTTTTCACTGTTGCATGTGAACTGTATTACGTATTATTTGGTATCAAGAATATAATGTGTTGAGTCTTTAGACTCACTAGGTGTGATTGATGCAGATGATTAGGACGATTATGTTTATGGAGGTCTTGATGGTTGATCTGACTGGACTGAAGGTGCACATAACCCGAGGACCGACGCTAGTTTTCCGCACTAGTTATGGTTTATGATTTTAAGTAATGTTAAAGATATTTTTACGACTTTTATTTATGTTATGAGAGATTTTTGAGAGGTTATAGTATGTGCTATATTTTTCAAATAATGTTTTTAGGTTGGTAAAACGTTTGACGATTTTATGTTTTAAAATATTTTCCTTTGGATTTTAAATGTTAGATGGATGTTTATTTTTAAAATGGTGACAAGATATTTTAAAGTATTTATATATATGTATATTTTTAATTTTGGAGATTAAGGAGAAAAAAAAAATTTCTAGCATGATTTAAGAAAACGAGTAGCAGGCGTTTCAGTAGATCATCTAATTTCTAACCGTCCTACATTGAATAAAGATCGTTACTATCTTACCGTCGATAAGAGATGTACAAAGAAATGTGGATACTTTACTTCCAATCGGTTTGAAAACTGCCAGTTATATTATAAGGAAGAGTATCCCACCAACTCACGATATGATAGAAGTTTTTAAATTTTCCACAATCAAAACGACTTTTCGAAAACTAAGAGCTAAAAGTTGCAAAAACTAAAAAACATTATATGGACATTTAATGAAATGTACCTCGTTTGAAAACGACAAGTCCATTCTATTGGTAACTTGTACAAGTGATCGTTCAAAAGCTTTATCCGACCGTTGGAAGCTTTCAACTATATATAGATGTAGATTCAACTTCAAGTAATACAACATACACAACTCTCGTGCATCTTTCAACTCTACATTATCAAAATGTTTGAGCACTCCTACAAGAAATACATCAAATTTGCTCATACATCACACGCTTATCAGAATTATATCAGATCATCAAGGATCAAATTTGTGCTACATCAAAAACTCAAGTCGTCAAGTACGACCATTGGGTTTTGTATTTGTTGTCTGGTGAACCGAGAGTTCTTAAATATCAAGAAGTGTAAAGTGATCACTAAGAGTTCCAAAAAAGTGGTATCAGACTGGGTTTTTGTTGAATTCTAATAATTATGCTTTTAAATGACATTGTTTAACAAAATTATTATGTTTTCAAAGAAGATTATGAAAACTGAAAAACCCGTATGCAGGCACATCTAGCTACTTAAGATGATGACATGTGGTATGTCATTATTGACGGTCTTATGGAGATAGTCAAAGCCAATACAGTTGTTGTAGTATCTGATGGTGCTCCACAATTGGTCGAGAAGCACCGGTCAGAATGGACGACTAATGACAAAAAGAAAGCTAACCTTGACAAAGTGATCAAGGACATCTTATACGAAACCCTGGACAAAATATGTTGAGCGAGATCAAGACTTGTATAACGACCAAAGAGATTTGAGAGAAGCTGATCCAACTCTACGAGGGCAATGATCAAACCAAGAAGAACAAGCTGACTATTGCAATCCAAAAGTTCGATAATACCAAGATAAAGCCCAACGAGACTCTTAATATGTTCAATGAACGGTTTAGTAATATCATTATTGAAATTAATTTTCTTGGTAAATAATACTTTAATCGTGAGATTGCACTGAAAGTTATGAAAAAAATTCCCAAAGAATGGGTCGTGAAGACGATGGCTATGAGACAGTCCATAGATCTCAAAAAATTTGAGTTGCACGACCTATTTGTTGACCTCAAAGCTTATGAATTCGAGCTAGGGATCCGGATAGAAAAGGAACCATCCACTCACAACCAACCAAAGCTCTAGTCGCCATAACCCCAACTCCAACTGCCAGTGAAGAAGCCTCTAGCATAAAATATGTTAACGAGATAAACAATGAGATTATGCATCTATTTATTAAGAAATTTGTCAAATTCATGATGAAAAATAAATCTAACTTTAATTTTTATCATAAAAAGGTCAAGCTGATGATAATGAAGCTTGTTTTCACTGTGGGAAGCGATGCCATTTCATTGCAGACTGGAACTGGACAAATAAAGATGATAAAAAGTCATTTGAGAAGAGACGGTCCAAAGGTGACAAGAGATCTTTCAAGAAAAAGACATACCAAAGAGTACTTGTTGCTGATGAGTCAAAAAACAAATGGGCTGACTCAGATTCAGACCAGTCTAGCTCAGAGGTCTCCTCTAGTGAGAGTGATGATGAGAAGATCCAGTGTTTCATGACAAATGTTGACTAGAGACTTCAGATATTGAGATGAAAACTGCAGATGGTATGGTATTTAACTTTGACTTTGATAAATTTACACGAGAGGATCTTATCATGGATATGCATGACATGGTTGATGATTTTAAAAGACTCTTGCAATCATTTGAAGCCAAAGCAGAAATTAAAAAGCTTTCATATAAGTCAACCAACTCTAGCCCTTTACAACAAGAGGAAGTTAACGGTCTGCAAGTGAAAATCAGTTTGCTAGCTGTTTAAAATGATGTTATATGTAGAGTGTTCCAAGCAAATTTAAATGAAAATAAACGGTTGACAATTTTAGTATAATCTTGGAAAAAGTCTTCTGCCTCCATCAAGAAAGTGCATAAGTTGCACAAACCAGTAGGTGATAGAACTGGGCTTGGTTTTGACAATAATGAGTATTGTAATTCTGAGTTAAAACTCAATCGTGTCTAGACAATGGAAAATATAAAATGATAAACTTTGTCAGGTCTAACACGATATATAAACACGATTATCCCGAAGTTCAACACAGCCAGACTGTAAATTTTGAAAACAGGGCCAAGCATTGTGGCTTAGGCTATATCGAACCGGAGAATTCTAAGTTCAACCGTACATGGCTTAAATGCAAACCAAGCCTAGCCACTCACAACGGCTCAAACTGGTTCTACAAAAAACCAAGTCCAATTAGACATTACTCTATGAAGAGTCTGTGAAGAGGAAGTCTGTATGTTACCACAATTTTAGACTTGTTCAAAAGAGATACAGACTGAACGAGAAGAATGAACGGCCCGAACTACATTCGGTGAGAGAGAGACCATATCACACATACTCATAGGTTTATGCACAATTTCGTACTCTTATAGATATATACACTAGTAAGCCGGTAAGCCTAATTCAATGATGGGTCCCGAAAGGGTTAATCTGATCAAGTGTCAGCTAGATTTGGGTACCAAAAGTTTATTTTAATGGTTGCAAGTACTAAAGAAAAAAATTCTCACAGAATCTATCTGGTTTCTTGATAGTGGATAATCCAGACATATTACTGACAATATCAAGTTGTTATCCAAAGTCATTGACAACAAAGAGCCAAGAATCACATTTGGTGATAACTCTAAGAGTAAAGCTGTCGGTAAGCGTATGATTATCTATGAAAAAAACATCAAAAATATCTTACTAATTGAAAATATGTGCTACAACTTAATTAGCATAAGCCAACTTTGTGACAGTGGCTATTGAGTAGAGTTTCACAAACACACTTGCGCTATTATATCTCCAAATGGTGATATTATGCCAACCGAACTAAGAGAACAAAACACCTATAAATTGAGCTGGAATGATAATAATCTTGTTGTTTCTACATGTTTTGTAGCATTGTATGGAAATAAGAACTGGCTTTGACATAAATGATTCAATCATTTAAATTTCAAATTTATTTCCAATTTTAGCAAAAAAAAAAAAAAAACCTAGTATCACGATTGCATAACATTGATTTTATCAAAGATAAATCATGTTTTGCATTTCAGTTAGGCAAACAGGTCATATTGAATTTCAAGAACAAAAGAAATACATCGACGGCTCGATGTCTTTAACTTCTACACATAGATCTATTTGGTCCAATACATATGATGAGCCTACCCTGGTGATTGTTGATGATTTTTCAAGGTTTACATGGGTGATCTTCTTGATTTCTAAATATCAAGCTACTGCCTAGCTAATCAAGCTACTAAGGAGATTACAAACTGAGAGAATTGTCTTGGTAGATAGGATAATGAGTGACAGAGGTACTAAGTTGACCAACAAAATCCTCTCAACCTATCTAGAGGATAATGGTATCAAGCACGAGCTTTCAGCCACAACATCACCTCAACAAAATGATGTTGCTGAGGAAAGAAAAACAAGACACTAAAAGAGACGGCTCGAACCACGTTATCAGAATTTGGTATCTTTCAAAGGTTTTGGAAAGAAGATTTCAACACTGCATGCTACACAAAAAAACAAATCAGTGATAAAAAGAATCAGGAAAAGACTCCATATGAGATCTAGAAAAAAACAGCCAGAAATATCATATTTTCGTTATTCAATTGTAAGTGATTCATTCATAATAATTGTAAAACACATCTATTCTATTTTGATTCTAAATGATGCTGGTTTTTTTTAGGAGATTCGATTAGTAAAGCTTATAGTTTTCAACTATAGAGCTCCAACCATTGAAGAATCTATGCATGTTGTTTTTGATGAATCTTCGTTCTCTCATGATAATACCAGTATCAATATACATGATGTAAGCAATATATTTGATGCTACTAATATTGATTATAACAGTGTCCATGAAACAGATTTGAGAATAATGGCTGAAATCACTCCTGAAACAACACTGAACAATCAACAACAAGAACATCATCAAATGGTGGATGATGTTGAAAAAAATGAAGATCCAACTGTACATTAGCCAGATCCAAATCCATTTGGACCGTCTCTGATGGAATAATAATCATCCATTCGAGCTGGTCATCATTAACCCAACCGCTCCTCTTAGAATTAGAAAACAAATGATAAATGAGTTCATGCATCCTGCCTTTGTGTCCCAACTTGAACATAAGAAAAGATATGGAGCCTTGGGTGATTCAAACTAGATAGATACTATCCAAGAAGAACTTAATCATTTTGAGAGAAGTGATGTTTGGAATCTAGCTCCCTGACCTTCCAATCCACATGTTATTTGAACTAGATGGATATTTAGGAATAAAAAAGATGAGAATGGATCAGTAGTAATAAATAAAGCAAGATTAATTGCACGAAGATATAGACATGAATAAGGAAAAAACTTTGATGAATCATTTGTTCCTGTAGCTAGACTTGAAGCAATTAGAATATTTCTTTTATATGTTGCCTTTAAAGACTTTAAGGTTTATCAAATGGATGTTGAGTCGTTGTTTCTTAATGGTTTGATTAATGAAGAAGTTTATTTTTAACAAGCTCCTAGATTTTTTAGTCGCATTCATCCAAGCTATGCTTATAAACTTGATATAACATTTAATGGTTTAAAACAAGCTCCTTGTGCATAGTATGACACATTATCAAAATTCTTACTTGACCATGAATTTGTGATTGAAAGGTTGATAAAACCTTATTAAAATTTGTCAAGGGTGACCATGTTTTACTTGTTCAAATCTATGTGGATAACTTAGTTTTTGGTTCAACTAATCCAAAACTTTGTTAAAGATTTTCCAAAATAATGCAAGAAAAGTTTGAAATGAGCATGATGGAAGAACTTACATTCTTCCTTCGGTTACAAGTCAAACAACTTGAAAATGTCATCTTCATCAGCTAGACCAACTATACAAAATGTCTACTCAAAAAGTTTGGCATAGAGAATTGTGTAATTTCCACTACCCCAATGAGCTCATTAATCAAGCTAGAAAGAGATTAAGGGGAAATATCAGTGGACATAACAATGTGCATAGGCTTAATAGGACCACTTCTATATCTGACCGCCAGGAGGCCAAATATCATGTTTGATGTTTGCTTTCAGGTTAATCCTAAACAATCTCATTATACTTCAGCCAAACACATTCTTAAATATTTTAAGGGTACTTCATGTGTAGATCTTTGGTATCCCGAAGACTCAATTTTTAACCTTATTGGCTATCCAGATGCAAGATTGATAGAAAAAGAACAAGTAGATCATGTCGATTCTTGAGAAACATAATGATATCTTGCTTCAATAAAAAGCAAACATCAATAGCTACATCAACAGCTGAAGCAGAATATGTAGCCGTTCTATGCATAATTACTATGGATTCAAGAATAATTAAGAGATTATGGAATTTAGGCCGCTGAATACCCAATCTTCTGTGATAATACAAGTGCAAGATCAATCATCTGCAATCTTGTTCTTTATTCTCGGACAAGCATATTGATATAAGACATCATTTCATCCGAGATAATGTAGTGAAGAAGGACATTCGGCTGAAGTACATTTCAATAGATCAACAAGCTGCAAACATTTTTACTAAGCCACTACCCGATGCTAAGTTTTCTTATTTTCGTAATATTCTTGACTTAGTTGATTTAAATCAGTGCATATATTTAAGTGGAAAAATTTGAGTTAAAAACAATTAATCAAACCAGTATACAATTATGACCGCTCCGACCTAAAATTGTGAAATCTTATTTTATCGTAGCTCTAATCGGTGCGTCCCTCTTCAGACATATTAATCATTTTTAAATGGTCTGAAATTTGATTCTTTCTATCTTTTTAAATTTCGAATTAATTATATACTTATTATTTTGACAGTTATTATCAATTTCCAAAATATATTTATTTTTAACCGGATATATGAACTGCCTAAAGTGGCTTTTTAGTTTCAAAATTTAAAATTTTAAACCAATGACATACAATTATGTAGATTGTCATGTTTATCAAATTCGGTAGTATATATGTTTCATATTTTACAACTTCATCTCGTTCCGATTATCTTCGAACTTCCAACTTTCATACCTATCTTGTTCTCTTGTTTATCTTGCATTCTAACCGCTATACAGATTTAGTGTTGGGGGAGGCGAAAGAAACCACTTTTCAGGAGTGGGATATTCTATGAGTGACGGTGCATGGGCATGGGCTAGGGCTTATGATGGACCATCCTAACGACCCATGACCAGTAGTGGTGCATGTGTATGGGCCGAAGCCCATGTTGGTTCAGCCTAATGGCTCATGATCGTTACAAAAAAGGCGCCTTTTTTTAAGTGGAAAAAAAATATTATCGTCTTAGTCATCCCCAGTCTCCTTTCCCTAGTCTATTATCGAATATTCGGGTAAAATCCTTCAATTTCATTAAATCATGTCATATAATCATTTAATCATGCAATCATATCTTTAATGATTTAATATGCATCAAGTAAGCATTTAAAATAAATTAAATAAAACAATTAAGAAATTCAAATAATTTGCATGCATGTGGTTTACGTATGTTGGTTTTTCGGACGTTACAAATCTCTCCCCCTTAAATAGAATTTCGTCCTCGAAATTTTTCTTGTCTTGATAATTGCAAAGCTTGATTCCCCTAATCACTTCATACTTAACCCTCTTAGCTTAATTCTTACTCTAAAATTCGGTTCGCCCAAATCTTGAAATCGTACTACTAACCCAAAAATTCCCAATGTCGACTCATAAATCCAGCTCAGGTATTACATACGACCTATTATTCTCTAAGTTCTTCATTGTCCCAATCCATTCCCATAACCAATTTGAACATTTCATGCAATAAAAGCATCGTAAAAATGTTAAACAGCTAGGTTACCAGTAATCAGTGTCATGTCGGCTCTGCCTCAGCCTCCTCAGCTTGCATCACATAGACCTTTCCAGTCGTGGGTTGCTTGGGCTTTGCGCAATTCCCAGCCTTGTGTTCTAATTCTCCGCACTTGAAGCACTTGTAGGTGCCCCACATGCACTGGCCATAATGTGGACGATTGCACTCCTTGCACAGTGGTTTCTCATCAGCCTTCGGAATGTTCCCTCTAGGTGGTTGTCCTTGTGGTTTTGGTGGTTCTGGTTGCTTAGGTGGTCCCATATAAGGCTTCTTATTATTCTGACTACCTTCTGAGCACGATTCCTCTTTCACTGCATGTAATGTCTGAAGTAAATATTACAATTTGTTGATTTAGTAATTGGAGATTACTAAATAATTAATGATTTTAATGAATGAAATATGACATAGTTTGGTCATATGAAGTACAAATGATTAGAAATTTGGATATAACGTAGAAAACTCAAAGATATAGAAGTTTCATGTTTTGAGTTTTGGCAAATTTGATCATTTGACTGGTCCGAAGGGATATACCGATATTAAAATGTTAAATATTATATATTATATTATAAAATATAATATAATAAAAAATTTTGAGTCAGTGGAATTGAATTCCACCGATCTGTTCAAAAGAAATGAACAGAGACAGTAGCGAAGAGAGAAAGAAGCATATAGGGTTTGTGATTTTCTCTTTCGATCTTGCGATTTATCGGTTTATCCAATCGACGAACCGACTTCAGTTTTGAGATCGTTGACACGAGGTCTTCGATTTGAGGTATAAATTTTATATTTTTGGTGATGTTTGAAATTCGTCGATTTTTGGAATTAATCCGATAAATTGTTAAATCATACTGAAATTGAAGATTGTTGAATAGTGTATGATTTTAACGAAGTAGAGAAGATTATTGTGTTGTTGTTTTGACTTATTCCCAATTTATTATAATTAGGGATTTTAATCGTTGAAGTGAGATTGGAGAGTTGTTTATTAGTTGTGGTTACTTCTGATTGTATATTCGGAGTCTACGACATATAGGCTACATGTTGATATAAAGTTTTCGCAATTTGACAGATGTTGTAAAATAGCCTATTATTTGATGTTAAATTAATTAGGGTGTATTTGATGGTAGTATTGTGAATTAAATACACTAGAATATTAAATTGATGAACGATAAGAATTTATGATCGAGTTTTATATTTTGTTGAATTAATTGTTGTTGGGCTATTTGATGTTATATATTAAGGCTGTTATGATTGTATTGATACAGTGATAATGAGCTGATAATTGTTGTTGAATTATTTAGATACAACACAAGCCTCGGGATCAAAGAAATAGCCAGATTATATATATACTCGATTATCAGGTACGTGTTGACGTACGAGCATAGGTTGTTATTGTTTAGTATTGATGAATACTATTGCGTTGAACGATGATAAATCACTGGTATTGGGTGATTTGATATTATATCTGTTGTGGTTTATTATCGTTGATATTGTTGGTTGTCGTTTGTTGGGAGACGTCACGTTGATGTTGTTCGTTCGACGATATTGTTCTCGCCGGTGTTGGGGTGCGACGTATTGTCGATGTTATTCGTTCAACGATATTGCTGTCGCCGGAGTAGGGGTGCGACGTATCGTTGATGTTATTCGTTCGACGATATTGCTGTCGTCGGTGTTGGGGTGTGACGTATTGTCGATGTTGTTGTTGCAGTAGTATGGGAGTGATGACGTTGATATCGTTGGTGGTTTGATTGTCCAGAGACAGCAAAGGGAGTATTTCTGTTATCATTCCAGTTATATTTTTTATTGTTGATAATATAACTGTTACGTATTACGATGATGATTGTTGTGTATGCTCACCTTTTGGGGGCTGTTTCTGTTGGACAGGTTATATGACTATGCTGTGAGACAGGATAGTGGTGAAAGACTAGGTGTGTCTAGTCAAACAGTCCTGTAGTTGATAGTAGATAGAAACAGTATAGTTTATTGTCTTACTTGAGTTGTATGTGTGTATGTATTATACTGTTTCTGCTGCATTGACGTAGATAGTGTGGTGATTGCACTATTTTGTCGTATATGCATTATATTATTACGTCGTTGAAAAGAAAATTTTTATGTATGATTACGTGGTGAGGTTTGGGGCGCCACATTGGTGGTATCAGAGCATATGTTAGATGTCTGGGATGGTTAGGAGTTGGGTTTGTGATGAGAGAGTTGGATGACGATATTATCTGCGTGTGTCTGTGCATTTGACTTGTTATTGATGATTTAGTTGCGTGTGCTTTCGTGCGAAAGGTGTGCTGATGATTACTGGATTGTAATTGTTAAATGTTATGATTAACAATTTGATTTCCAGTGATGGCAGCTAGAGAACAGGTGCATTCACGCGAGGAAACGGACGAGGTTGACAGTGGGTTTGGGTAGATGAATCCATTGCCACCTCCTTCTATGGGACATGCATTTGCAGATCAGCCTTTATTGCCTGGTGAGTTGACTTTGGCACAGTTCAGCAGTTATATTCCGCCGAGATTTGATAGCTCTGAGACTGGCGAGCGAGCAGAGGAGTGGATTGGGAGGATAGAGCAGATATTTGTGACTGCACCGTGTGCTAGATCTGCTTGGTTACGATTGACCACATTTCAGCTTTCGCAGAATGTATTATTGTGGTGGCAGACGACTGAGGCCGGATTGAGAGCTCAGGGCCGTACTGTTGATTGGGATGTGTTTCGGACACGTTTTCTTGATAAATATTTTTCTATAGCAGCCAGACAGAAGAAAGAGAGAGAATTCGAGGATTTGAGACAAGGCAGTATGTCTGTTGCTGAGTATGAGTCTCGGTATTCTGCATTGCTGAAATATGTGCCACATGTTGCTACGAATGTTCATGCTAAGATGATGCACTTCTTGAAAGGGTTGAAGTTAGAGTTATTTGATCGTGTGCAATCGAACAACCCAGTATCATTTGAGGACGCTGTGACGAGAGCTGAGATGGCTGAGTTGGTGATGCAGGAGTATGGGGCTCAGGGACGATTATCAGATCCGACTAAGGAGTCATTGCGACCACATGGACAGTCTTTTAAATATCAGAAGGGTTCATCTTCTTCTTCAGCATCATCTGGGAAGCATTGATTTGATTCACGACGTGTTGAAAGTCGTGGGGGCAGTTCTCAGTCTGTTCAGGGGCAGAGAGGGGAGTCCAGAGCAGTGAGATGTTTTCGTTGTGGGGGACCTCATCTGATCAGACAGTGTACACAGATCGAGATCACCTGTTTTGAATGTGGCGGTGTTGGTCATCTGGAGAGACAGTGTCCTAGTCGTGAGGGATAGCGAGAGCCCAGGGGTGATAGAGGTAGGTCCTCAGATAGAGGAGGACGACAGCCTCAGCAGTTTACACCATGACCTTCTGGAGGACAGCCACGTATGCAGGGAGCTGGTCCACCTCAAGCACAGGTGTATGCTTTGACACGAGAGCAGGCAGAGGAGGCACGAGAGGAGATGATAGCGGGTAAGTGTTATTTGTGTTCTTATCCTGCTTATATTCTTGTTGATACATGTGTCTCGCATACATTTATATCGAAGAGGTTTGTGGTTGAGCATCATATGCGCTCGTCTCCATTGTCTATGCCTCTTTCTGTTTCGACACCCTCTGGAGTTGATATATCGGTTGTATTGATGATATCAGATGATATTATTTTTTATGAGGGCTATGAGCCGAGATCTGATATGATTATTCTAGAGATGACTGATTTTGATTGTATTGTGGGAATTAATGTGTTGAGGAGATATTGTGCGACTGTTGATTGTTATCAGCGAGTAGTATATTTTTACACCGATGAGAAAGAGCGTTGGACATTTTATGGGAAGGGTTCTCGTCCCCATGTTCCGTTGGTATCTGCTATCCGAATGTCTCGGTTATTGGAGCATGGCCATGAGGGTTATCTTATTTATGTTGTAGATGTGACAGAGAAGAAGAAGGAGGTGGGAATAGAGGAGATACCTGTAGTTGCTGAGCTTGCTGATGTATTTCCTGATGAGATTCTAGGCTTCCCACCAGTCCGTGAGGTGGGGCTTGGGATTGAGTTGATGCCAGGTACTTCCCCTATTTCTCGTGCTCCTTACAGAATGGCACCAACAGAGTTGAGAGAGTTGAAAGCCCAGTTACAGGACTTGCTGGACAAGGGATACATTCACCCTAGCGTATCACCTTGGGGTGCACCGGTCTTATTTGTAAAAAAGAAAGATGGAACTATGCGGCTTTGTATTGACTATCGACAACTGAACAAGGTAACGATTAAGAATAAATATCCTCTCCCTCGTATTGATGATTTGTTTGATCAGTTGCAGGGAACCTTAGTATATTCGAAGATTGATTTGAGGTCAGGATATCATCAGATACGAGTTAGAGAGGAGGATATTCAGAAGACAGCATTCAGGACCAGATATGGGCATTATGAGTTTTTCGTTATGCCGTTTGGGTTGACGAATGCTCCATCTATGTTTATGAGTTTGATGAATAGGGTATTTCAGCCTTATCTCGATCAGTTTGTTATTGTGTTTATTGATGATATATTGATATATTCCACGAGTGAGGCTGAGCATGTTGGGCATTTACGTTCAGTGTTACAGGTACTGCGAGATAGACAGTTGTATGCCAAACTCAGTAAGTGTGAGTTTTGGTTGGATCGAGTGGCCTTCTTGGGTCATGTTATATCGAGAGATGGGATTTTTGTTGATCCAACGAAGGTCGAAGCCGTGTTGCAGTGGTCTGCACCTACATCTGTACCCGAGATCCGTAGTTTCTTGGGTTTAGCAGGTTATTATCGTCGATTTATCGAGGGATTTTCAAAGATTGCTAGACCTTTGACACAGTTGACTCAGAAAGGTGTGCGATTTCAGTGGTCTGAAGCATGTGAGAGGAGTTTTCAGGAGTTGAAACACCGACTGACGACTGCACCAGTATTATTAATCCCTACAGAAAACGAGAGGTTTGTTGTTTATACTGATGCATCACTACATGGTTTGGGATGTGTTTTGATGCAGGATCGACATGTTGTGGCATATGCCTCGAGACAGCTGAAACCACACGAAACAAGGTACCCTGTGCATGATTTGGAGTTGGATGCCATTATCTTTGCCTTGAAGATATGGCGACACTATTTATATGGTACCTCGTTTATGATTTATACAGATCATAAGAGTTTGAGATTTTTGTTTACTCAGACAGAGTTGAATATGAGGCAGAGACAGTGGTTAGATTTGTTGAAAGATTATGATTGTGAGATTGAGTATCATCCTGGTCGAGCTAATCTTACTGCTGATGCATTGAGTCGTAAAGTTGGTTGTACTGCAGAGGATGTGGGTCATTTATCAGCTATGATGATGTCTTGCTGTTCTTTGGGATATGATTTGGATATTTCGACGACTCCTATCCGGGTATCTACCTTATTAGCTGAACCTGATATATATGGTTGTATTCGTGATGCACAGATGACATATTAGAGAGTTCAGCGATGGAAGGAGTTGGTTTCTCGGAAACAAAACACTTGTTTTAGAGTGGCTGATGATGACAGTTTGAGGATGAAGGATAGATGGGTAGTTCCTGATACACCTGAGTTACGCCAGGGCCTGTTGCGGCGAGCACATTGTAGTCGTTATTCTATCCACCCTGGTGGCAAGAAGATGTATAAGGATCTACGCTCTCAATTTTGGTGGAAGGGAATGAAACGTGATGTGATTGATTTTGTGCGTCGATGTCTTAATTGTCAACAGATCAAAGCTGAGATGAGAAGGCCAGGAGGTGAATTAAGGAGTTTAGAAGTACCGACTTGGAAATGGGAGCACATATCGATGGATTTTGTGACTCATTTGCCAAGAAGCACTGGAATTATTGATGCTATTTGGGTGATTGTTGATCGATTGACGAAAGTTGCACATTTTATACCCTATAGCATGAGTAGTACGTACTTGACGATGGCACAGTCGTATATACGAGAAATCGTACGGTTGAATGGGATTCCAGTGTCTATTATATCTGATAGAGATCCTCGATTTACTTCTCATTTTTGGTAAGGATTGCAGACTGCGATGTGGACAGAGTTGAGATTGAGTACAGCTTATCATCCCCAGACAGATGGTCAGAGTGAGCGTACTATTCAGACGCTGGAGGATATGTTGCGTGCTTATGTTATGGATTTTAAATCTGTTTGGCAGTCATCTATTCCATTGGTGGAGTTTGCATATAAAAATAGTTATCAGAGTAGTATTCAGATGGCTCCATTTGAGGCATTGTATGGGAGACGTTGTAGATCTCCGTTATATTGGGATGATGTTGATCGAGCTGCAGTTACCGGTCCTGAGATGATTCTTGAGATGGATCAGAAAGTAAAGTTGATACAGCAGCGATTAAAAGCAGCTCAAGATAGACATACCGCCTATGCCAATAAAAGACGAAGACCCTTAGAGTTTCAGCAGGGCGATCGGGTATTTTTGAAAGTTTTTCCTTTTCGTGGCACAATGCGATTCAGTATGAGAGGAAAGTTGGCACCGAGATATGTTGGCCCATATGAGATATTGCAACGGTTAGGCACTTTAGCTTATCGATTGGCTCTACCTCCATCTTTATCTGGTATTCATGATGTGTTTCATGTGTCGATGTTGCGGAAGTATGAGCCAGACCCTTCACACGTGTTGGATATTTTGGATGCTCAGTTAGATCCCGACGTGTCTTATGTTGAGAGACCAGTTTGTATTTTGGATCGATCTGAACGGAAGCTTCGTAGTAAAATTATACCGATGGTGAAGGTTCAATGGGAGCATAGAGCTGAAGAGGCCACTTGGGAGACAGAGCGGCATATGAGGGAGCTCTACCCCTACTTATTCTGATGGTATGACATATATTTATTTATGCATGTTATTACTGTTGTTGATTAATTTCGAGGTCGAAATTCATTTAAGGGGGGTAGAAATGTAATGTCTGAAATAAATATTACAATTTGTTGATTTAGTAATTGGAGATTACTAAATAATTAATGATTTTAATGAATGAAATATGACATAGTTTGATCATTTGAAGTACAAATGATTTGAAATTTGGGTATAACGTAGAAAACTCAAAGATATAGAAGTTTCATGTTTTGAGTTTTGGCAAATTTGATCGTTTGACTGGTCCTAAGGGATATACCGGTATTAAAATGTTAAATATTATATATTATATTATATTATATTATNTTCTGGGATCGTTGATACGAGGTCTTCGATTTGAGGTATAAATTTTATATTTTTGGTGATGTTTGAAATTCGTCGATTTTTGGAATAAATCCGATGAATTGTTAAATCATACTGAAATTGAAGATTGTTGAATAGTATATGATTTTAACGAAGTAGAGAGATTATTGTGTTGTTGTTTTGACTTATTCCCAATTTATTATAATTAGGGATTTTAATCGTTGAAGTGAGATTGAAGAGTTGTTTATTAGTTGTTATTACTTCTGATTGTATATTCGGAGTATACGACGTATAGGCTACATGATGATATAAAGTTTTCGTAATTTGACGGATGTTGTAAAATAACCTATTATTTGATGTTAAATTAATTAGGGTGTATTTGATGGTAGTATTGTGAATTAAATACACTAGAATATTAAATTTATGAACGATAAGAATTTATAATCGAGTTTTATATTTTGTTGAATTAATTGTTGTTGGGCTATTTGATGTTATATATTGAGGCTGTTATGATTGTATTGATACAGTGATAATGAGCTGATAATTGTTGTTGAGTTATTTAGATACAACACAAGCCCCGGGATCAAAGAAATAGCCAGATTATATATATACTCGATTATCAAGTACGTGTTGATGTACGATCATATGTTGTTATTGTTTAGTATTGATGAATATTATTGCGTTGAACGATGATAAATCACTGGTATTGGATGATTTGATATTATATCTATTGTTGTTTATTATCGTTGATATTGTTGGCTGTCGTTTTTTGGGAGACGTCACATTGATGTTGTTCGTTCGACGATATTACTGTCGCCGGTGTTGGGGTGCGACGTATCGTCGATGTTATTCGTTCAACGATATTGCTGTCGCCGGAGTAGGGGTGCGACGTATCGTTGATGTTATTCGTTCGACGATATTGCTGTCGCCGGTGTTGGGGTGCGACGTATCGTCGATGTTGTTGTTGCAGTAGTATGGGAGTGATGACGTTGATATGGTTGGTGGTTTGATTGTCCAGAGACAGCAAAGGGAGTATTTCTGTTTTCATTCCAGTTATATTTTATATTGTTGATAATATAACTGTTATGTATTACGATGATGATTGTTGTGTATGCTCACCCTTTGGGGGCTGTTTCTGTTGAACAGGTTACAGGACTATGCTGTGAGACAGGATATTGGTGAAGGACTAGGTGTGTCTAGTCAAACAGTCCTGTAGTTGATAGTAGATAGGAACAGTATAGTTTATTGTCTTACTTGAGTTGTATGTGTGTATGTATTATACTGTTTCTGCTGCATTGACGTAGATAGTGTGGTGATTGCACTATTTTGTCGTATATGTATTATATTATTACGTTGTTGAAAAGAAAATTTTTATGTATGATTACGTGGCGAGGTTTGGGGCGCCACATTGGTGGTATCAGAGCATATGTTAGATGTCTGGGATGGTTAGGAGTTGGGTTTGTGATGAGGGAGTTGGATGACGATATTATCTGCGTGTATCTGTGCATTTGACAACGATACTGGGCGACGGGGACATTAGCGACAGCATTACCCGTCCACTAAGCCTTGGCCTCAGCTCATCATATCTCATGTCATCGTATACATATACATTGTCAGTCACAACCAATTCTCATCCGTCGAAAAATCATCATATTCACCACTTAATAAAAACATGCATATATATAATTTTTTCCTTGAAACCAAGCATGCACTGTATTTATCATTTTTTCATAAAAATCGCAAACATGATGCATAAACATTTGAAACATGATAAAATGTGCTCAGGGCACTGCCAGGACCAAAATCTTATCCTAGGTGCAAAATGACCATTTTGCCCTTGGAAAAACCCAAAATTTACCGTTTTACCCATGGACCTCTAAAATTTACCCGAAGCTTACCAAACTCCTTAAAATGTCCCAAAATATAATTAAAAGCATTATTAGACATAAACTCGAGCCCAATATCAAACTTAACCGATTCGTTTTAAAACTTGGACCGGGGTCTCGGTTTTAACCCGAATCGACTCGAAACTTAAACAAAATTTTCCCAAATTTTTACTAAACTTTATGAACACTTAAAATATGAACAGCTGCTGGAAAACTCCAGCAAGCCACCCACCGAGAGCTAGTACACCCACTCGCACTTTTCACAAACCTAGACCGAACCACCCCTGACCAGCCATGACTCAACCTCCCTAAGGACACTCTAGGACCCTACTAGACCCCATGAACTCACGGCCCTGGCCCCATGTATCCTACACGCCGAACCCTCACCCTAAGAGTCGAATTCACCCCAATCGCAACTCCCTTGCACCGAGCTCACTTGTGTTGCCCTAGGGTTCGACCAGCGATGCTTAGGGTCATCCCAGGTCATGGTTCGGACCCATCAAAGACGGGTCCAAGACCTGGAACCAACCCCTCACCGCCTACTCTCCTGCCTTCATCGATCTCTCCAACCTCACGCGAGAAAGCCCACGCCAAACGCAACAGCTTTCTCTCTCAGCCTTCAACCTATAGCCCTAGCAACGACTCTACTCCTCATGACAACCTCTTGTCATAAAGTTCAGTCCTTAAACCATCATAAACCGCAGCCCCTTGCACAACATACAGCAAAAAACGTGAGTACAGAACATGGGGAGCAAGAAAAACACATGGAACTCGAAAATATCCTATGCATGAGGCTGGATCGAAAGTTTTAAAGCAAGAACACATTCATCAACATATAAAACATGTATGATGTGTAAAAAAAATGATACAAAGCATGCCTTGATGTTATAGACACGAGGAGATCGAAGAACGACCGGCGGTAGAATTCTTTTCTTTGGAGAAAAAGCTTGACCGAAGCTTTCTTGGGGAATATTTGCTGAAACCGAGAGAATAAATCTGAATGAAAAGGTGTCGGCTGGTGGGCTTTCTAGTAATAGGTTTAGTGGACTGTTTAGCATTATTTAAATAGATAACAAATAGCTAATGGGCCCTAAATTGATTAATTAAAAGTTTAAAAAGAGTTTTAAGCCCAATAAGTTTAAAAATAGGCCCATTAAGTCCAAACACACTCCCGAAAAATATTATGTTTTGGTAAGTTCTTGAAAATATTAGTCGAACCTTTAAAAATTCCCCTGATTCGATAAAATTTGCTTATTGCTGAAAAATATGTTCTGACGGGTAAAAATACCGAACAAAGCCCATTACTAGAAAAATACTTTTAAAACATATTATAATAATTAATAAAAATTAATCATGAAATAAAAATAATTTTCCTGAAAATTTTTCGTTCTCGTTCGGGCGCGAAATGCATCAAGAAACCTTAATGCATGAACTTTTAAAATTTCATGAAATAAATCCTATCATGCAATAATTATGCATAAATTGAATAAAAATAATTAAACACTTAATTTAAATAAAAATCCTAGATTGCATGCATTCAGGTTACGTGAATTAAATTCATCGACCTTACAACTCTTTCCCCCTTAAATAAAGTTTCGTCCTCGAAATTTAGAACGTTCCGAATAACTCCGGGTAGCGACTCTTCATCTCGGTCTCGGTCTCCCTAGTAGCCTCTTCCTCAGAATGATTCAGCTACTTAACCTTGACCATCTGGATCACCTTGTTCCGGAGCCTCTTCTCCTGTCTGTCCAATATCTGAGTGGGTTTATCCTCGAATGATAGGTGCGGTGTTAGCTCAAGTGGCTCATAGTTAAGCACATGCGAAGGTTTCGATATTTACTTCCGCAGCATAGAGACGTGGAATAGGTTATGAACTCCCACCAGATTCGACGATAAAGCAACTCTGTATGCGAGTGCCCCAACCCTCTCTAGGATCTCAAAGGGTCCGATGAATCTAGGGCTGAGCTTGCCCTTCTTCCCGAACCTCATCACACCCTTCATCGGTGCAACCTTCACGAAGACATGATCCCCTACTGCGAACTCAAGATCTCGCCGCCTCTGATCAGCATAACTCTTCTGACGGCTCTGCGCAGTCTTCATCCTGTCCCGAATCCTGGCCACTAAATCCGTTTTTTGTCTGACAATATCCGGACCCAACTCTGCTCGTTTTCCTACCTCACCCCAATAAACTGGAGACCTACACTTCCTCCCGTAAAGTGTCTCGTACGGAGCCATACCTATTGATGCCTGATAACTGTTGTTGTATGTGAACTCAACAAGAGGTAACTTCGGCTCCCAGCTGTCCTGGAAGTCGATCATGCATGCTCGGAGTAGGTCCTCCAGAATCCGAATCACCCTCTCTGACTGACCGTCTGTCTGAGGATGAAAAGAAGTACTGAATAGTAGCTTCGCATCCTACGCGTGATGGAGACTCTTCCAGAAAGCAGAAGTGAACCTCAGATCCCTGTCTGACACGATGGATACTAGAATCCCATGCAGTCTGACTATCTCTCTGATGTACAGCTCTGCGTACTGAGTCATGGTGAATGTCTTCTTGATCGGTAAGAAATGAGCTGATTTAGTGAGCCGATCAACAATCACCCAAATGGTATTGAATCCTTCAGTAGTCCTCGGAAGTCCTGTCACAAAATCCATAGTAATGTTCTCCCATTTCCACTCGAGAATAGGGAGTGCTCCCAGCTTCCCTGCAGGTCTCTGATGCTCTGCCTTGACCTACTGACATGTCAAACACTCGGAGACAAACAACAGAATATCTCGCTTCATGTCCGGCCACCAATACAGAGTCTGTAGATCCTTATACATCTTCGTACTCCCTGGATGGATGGAGAACGGGTACTGTGGGCCTCGCTCAAGATATCTTCTCGAAGGGTATCACTGTCAGGAACCCATAGGCGGTCCCTATATCTGACTATGCCGTCCAAAACTGTATACAATCTTTGGCCCTTAGTCTCGTCCCTTTGTCTCCACTTCTGCAACGATCGTCAGAAGTCTGTCCTACTCGAATTCGGTCTCTCAGAGTAGGCTTTACTGTCAGAGTATGAAAATTCGTGACCTCGTCCCTGGCATAAACTGCAAGCTTAAATCTCTGAATCTCATCCTGTAGCGGTCTCTGCACTGACAAATGAGCAATCACTGCATGCTTCCTGTTCAGAGCGTACCCGGATGGTAGCTAATGTCGCAAGCATAATCCTTCACTAGCTCAAGCCATCTCCTCTGTCGCATATTCATCTCTTTCTGTGTGAAGAAGTACTTCAGGCTCTTATGATATGTGAAAATCCTGCACTTCTTCCCATACAGATAGTGTCTCCAGATCTTCAGGACAAATACCGCTGCTGCTAGCTTGAGGTAATGAGTCGGATAATTATTCTCATGGACCTTCAACTGTCTGGAAGCGTAGGCTATCACTCTGTCCAGCTGCATCAAAACTGCGCCCAACCCAAGCTTCGATGCATCTGTATAGACCACAAACTCTTCTTGCCATGATGGCATAGCTAGAACTGGTGCAGTGGTCAATGCTAGTTTCAGTCTGTCAAAGCTCTTCTGACACTCAGGTCCCTAGATAAACTTGGCATTCGTCTTCTTCAAGGCGGTCATATGCACCGCAATAGAAGAGAAGCCCTGGATAAACTTCCTGTAGTAACATGACAATCCCAAGAAACTATGGATCTCTGTCACGCTCTTAGGAACTGGCCAATCTCTGACTGCCTCTACCTTGCTGAGGTCGACCTCTATGCCATGTCAGATGTGGCTCAGGAATGCCACCCTGTCAAGCCAAAAATCACATTTGCTGAACTTTGCATAAAGTCGTCTATCGTGTAGAGTCTGTAACACTGTCCTCAGATGCGAACTGTGCTCCTCCCTGCTCTTCGAGTAGATCAGGATATCTTCAATGAAAACTATAATGAACTGATCCAATTATGGCTGAAATATGCGATTCATTAGATCCATGAAGATCGCTGGCATGTTCGTCAGGCCGAAGGGCATCACCATAAACTCATAGTGCCCGTAACGCATCCGGAAGTCTGTCTTATGCACATCTGACTCTCTCACCTTCAGCTGATGATACCCGGATCGGAGGTCTATATTGGAGAACACTGATGCTCCCTGAAGCTGATCAAATAAGTCTTTGATCCTCGGCAGCGGATACTTATTCTTGACTGTGACTCTGTTCAGCTCTCTGTAGTCAATACACAATCGCATGCTGCCATCCTTCTTTTTGACAAACAGAACTGGCGCGCCCCAAGGAGAAAAACTAGGGCAAATGAAACCCTTATCTAACAGATCCTGAATCTGATCTTTGAGCTCTTTCATCTCTGTAGGTGCTAACCATTAGGGTGCCTTAGATATCGGCACTGTCCCTGGCATGAGCTCAATAGAGAAGTCCACCTCTCTGTCTGGTGGAACGCCTGAAACATCGTCGGGGAAAACACTAGAGAACTCATTGACTACATCCACGTCCTCGAGCCTCTAGCTGGCCGACTCTATCACTGATACAATGCTGGCTAAAAATGTCTGGCAGCCTCTCTTGATAAGCTTCCTCGCACACATGCAGGAAATGACGTGCGGGAACTGCTGGTGTCTGGCTGTCTAAAAAACAAATGGCTTCCCACTGGGTGGCCTGACAGAAACTGACCTCTGTCGAAAATCTATGACTGCTCCATGAGAAGATAGCCAGTCCATACCCAAGATGATGTCAAACTCCGGTAGTGGTAGCACTATCAAATCTGCGCGCACCGCATACTTCTGTACCCGAAGCTCCAATCTCTTCACTATCTAAGAAGTGAACATCTGATCCTGGGATGGGATCGATACTCTAAACCTTGAATCCATCGCTACTGGTATGATTCCTAGTCGCTTGACAAAGGATTCGGATATAAACGAATGTGTAGCCCCTCAATCTAGCAATGCATGCGTGGCTACACCTGCAATATATATTCTCCCTGCGACAAAACATATTATCAAATCTAATAGTGTTGAACTTAAAGAATTTCTTATCAGCAATTAACCCAAAATCCTCGAAAAATCACTGAACTAACCCAAACATCATTCCCCAAAGATTCGAAACTAATCCTCAAAAAATCAAAAATTGCAAATTAGCCCCTTAAAGTTTCAAAAATTACACTCTGGGTCCTTCAAATTTTCTAAAATTACAAATTGACACCATAAAATCATTGGTCGATAAATTTTTTCTCAATCAAATAATTACATTCTTAGTCCTAACTAGGTAGAGCATGCATCCTAATTCCTTCTAAGTCATCAATCCCAAAAATACATCCTCATACAAGCATAAAATCCAAGCAATTATACAGTAGATTAAAATCTTAAGCAAAAGGGTTACCGGTAATCAGTGTTGAGTCTGGCTCTGCCTTAGCCTCCTCGGCATGCATCACATAAGCCCGGCCAGTAGTGGGGCCCATTTTTCTAAGGCATTCCGCTGCTTTATGGCCCTCCTGTCCGCACATGAAGCATTTAAAGGTTCCCCACGTGCACTCGCCGAAATGGAACCTGTTGCACTGACTGCAAGGCTGGCCGACCTCTGGCTTGGGCGCTCCTGGCGCCTGAGGAGGTCTCTGCTGCTGTGGCCTCCTAACCTGTCCCTGGTGCCTCTGTTGCCCCTGGTGCCTCGGTGGCCCTGAGAACTGCTTCTTCTGAGGCTGGGAGCTGAACTGAGGCCGATGCCTCTTCCTCTGCATCTCGAAATCTATGTCTCTCAGCGCCTGATCTGCCTGAAAAGTGCAGGCAGTGGCCTCATCATAACCTGTCGGCCTCATCAGCATGACGTCTCGGCGAAGAGTGGGTCTCAGTCCATCTAGGAAATGCCTCAACTTCTGGGCGGCATCTCCAGCTATCATGGGCACAAAATGACAGCCCCTGTCAAACTTGCGGATAAACTCCGCCACAGATAAGTCTCCCAGTCGGAGACTCATGAACTCCCTCGTCAGGCGGCCCCTGACGTCAGCGGGGAAATACTTCCCGAAGAACATCTCTCTAAACCTGGCCCAAGTGAGAGTAGGCACATCCACTGCATGTGCGGCTCCCTCCCACCACAGGGACACGTCATCTCTCAGCAAATAAATGGCGCACCTGGCCCTGTCGCCATCCCTCATCTGCAAGTACTCAAAATGAACCTCCAGAGACCTAATCTATCCCTCTGCCACGAATGGATCGGTGGTACCCCCGAATGCCCTTGGGTTAAGCCGACGGAACTGCTCATACACATCGGTCTGCTGTTGGGGTGCCTGCTGGCCTAGCTAGGCTTGCTTCATCAGTCTAGCTATCTCCTCAAGTACTCAGGTAGCTATGTCTCCTGGCGATGGTGGTGGAGGTCCTCTGCCCCCTCCAGGAATCTCATCCTGCCTATCATTACTGGGAGCACGTCTGGGAGACATATCTGAATACAATCCAATTTAAAACATAACCCCTCATGCAATTAATCTAGTTTTTAAAACAGTAAGTCTTTAAATCGTAAAAGCAGTTAAACATGAACAGTAAATAATCGTAAAGCGTAAATCATGTTAACATGCAGGTGATAGCAGTAAATCATTTAAAACATTTAAATCAGAAAAGCTTACAGAATTGAGGCTTGAAGACTAAGCAGTAGAAGCTGGCGGTGGCACAACCCTATACAGGACCCTTGCTCTGATACCAACTGTAACGTCTACTCGTTTTAAAGTACGAAAATATTAATTTTTTTTAAAAGCTCATATTTTCGAAATAACATTTAAAATAATCGTAATAATTTGACAGTAAAGATAGTGCAGTTTAAGTTTACCAAAATCATCCAAGATCAAACGTAAACATAAATGAGTAAAAATCGTAAAATCATCAACGTATGAAAATATTCATCTCCTCTCAAATTATCATAATCAAAATGCGGAAAACATGCGGTCCTCGGGTCGTGTCACCGCACCAGGTCTGCCTACTCAGAGTTCGGCACCTCCAGTCCCCTCATCCTAAGGCTCACCTACATCACACACGTCTAGTGAGTCTAAAGACTCAACACACGTGTACCAGGAATAAAAAATACATATACATGACACACAGCAGTGAAAAATATCATACTCAACATATCTATCATGAACTTAAAAGCATAACATAAACATGTCGTGTAAAATCATATCATGTCATCATGTGTCATAATATACGTATACATTTTCATTTAATTGAATTCAGTTCATTAGTTATGACTTTCGTATCAGCTCTATCGATGGATCCATCTACGTATAACAACGGTACCGAACGGTGGGGACATTAGCGACAACATCACCCGTCCACTGAGCCATGGCCTCAACTCATCATATCTCATGTCATCGTATACATATACATCGTCAGTCACAACCAATTCACATCCTTCAAAAACATCATCATATTCACCAATTAATAAAAACATACATCTACGTAACTTTTTCCTTAAAACCAAGCATTGATCGCATTTATTACAATTTCATAAAGATCATAAACATGATGCATAAACATTTAAAACATGATAAATTGTGCTCAGGGCGCTGCCAGGACCAAAATCTCATCCCGGGTGCAAAATGACCATTTTGCCCCAGGAAACTCAAAATTTTTACCGTTTTACCCCTGGACCTCTAAAATTAACCCGAAACTTACCAAAATCCTTAAAATGTCCCAAAACATAATTAAAAGCATTCTTAGACGTAAACTCGAGCTCAATATCAAATTTAACCGATTCATTTTAAAACTTGGACCAGGGTCCCGGTTTTAACCCGAATTTACTCGAAACTTAATCAAAATTTTCCCAACTTTTTACCACACCTTATAAACACTTAAAAGATCCCAACAACACCAAAAATGAGCACTTAAACACTCGCACCCTTCTGGAACAGCTGCTGGAAAAATCCAGCAAGCCACCCACCGAGAGCTAGTACACCCACTCGCACTTTTCACCAACCTAGATCGAACCACCCCTGACCAGCCATGACTCGACCTCCCTAAGGCCACTCTAGGACCATACTGGACACCATGAACTCATGGCCCCGGCCCCATGATTCCTACACGCCGAACCCTAACCCTAGGAGTCGAATTCACCCCAACCGCAACTCCCTTGCACTGAGCTCACTTGTGTTGCCCTAGGGTTCGACCAGCGGTGCTTAGGGTCCTCCCAGGTCATGGTTCGGACCTATCAGAGATGGGTCCAAGGCCTGGAACCAACCCCTCACCGCCTACTCTCCTCCCATCATCGATCTCTCCAACCTCACGCGAGAAAGCCCACGCCAAACGCAACAGCTTTATCTCTCGGCCTTCAACCTACAGCCCTAGCAACGACTCTACTCCTCATGAAAACCTCTTGTCATAAAGTTCAGTCCTTAAACCATCATAAACCGCAGCCCCTTGCACAACATACAGCAAAAAACGTGAGTACAGAACATGGGGAGCAAGAAAAACACATGGAACTCGAAAATCTCCTATGCATGAGGCTGGATCGAAAGTTTTAATGCAAGAACACATTCATCAACATATAAAACGTGTATGCGTAAAAAAAATGATACAAAGCATGCCTTGATGTTATAGACGCGAGGAGATCGAAGAACGATCGGCGGTAGAATTCTTTTCTTTGGAGAAAAAGCTTGACCGAATCTTTCTTGGGGAATTTTTTCTGAAACCGTGATAATAAATCTGAATGAAGGGGCGTCAGCTGGTGGGGTGGCTAGTATTAGGTTTAGTGGAGTGTTTAGCATTATTTAAATAGATAACAAATAAATAATGGGCCCTAAATTGCATAATTAAAAGTTTAGAAAGAGTTTTAAGCTCAATAAGCTTAAAAGTAGGCCCATTAAGTCCAAACACACTCCCGGAAAATATTACGTTTTGGTAAGTTCTTGAAAATATTAGTCGAACCTTCAAAAAGTCTCTCAATTCGATAAAATTTGCGTACCGCTGAAAAATATGCTCTGACGGGTAAAAATACCCAAAAAAGCCCATTACTTGAAAAATATTTTTAAAACATCTTATAATAATTAATAAAAATTAATCATGAAATAACAATAATTTTCCTGACAATTCTCCGGTCTCCGTTCCCCGTTCGGGCACGAAATGCATCAAGAAACCCGAATGCATGAACTTTTAAAATTTCATAAAATAAATCCTATCATGCAATAATTATGCATAAATTGCACAAAAATAATTAAACAAGTAATTTAAATAAAAATCCTAGATTACATGCATTTAGGTTACGTGAATTAAATTCCTGGACCTTATAGAAGACACAAGATTAGCGCGTGTTACCTTCCCTCTCGCCTAGGACTCCTAGCCGACCTAGGACTCTTCTACTCGAGCCACCACCGAGCCCACCTAACCCTCACTGACCCTGGACCACACCCAGCCCCAACCGAACCCAGCCCAAGACCCTAGAACCCCGCAGCGAGCCCCTGCTCGAAGAATTGCAGCCGCACACCCAAGATGCTCTTGCACGTTAATCTCGAGCCCACGTCGAGCTACCCTGCACAGCCCCATGACCCGAACTCTTCCTGATCCTATCTGGACCACCCTGAGCCATCACCTATACCATCTAGCCCACCCCTCTCCCAAGCTTCCCCACTGCAACCTCTTGGCCAAACTAGAACATGCAAGAGAAGAGTCCTATCAAGCGAGGACTCTTCTCCAGCCACGTTGCGCGAGTCCTAGCCCTGCTAGGACCCTTTAACCCATGAAAATAATTGACACATCGTTAAACCATCGTACGTTAATATTTTTCATGCAAAAACAATTGAAACATGCATATTATGATTTGAATGATGTGAAAAAAGGTTTATAAAACGTGCCTTTGAGTTTAGAACGCTCGAATATTCAATCGTTGGCGAGGGTGCGAAGATGGACGACGGGACGACGAAGAACCCTAGCTTTTCTTCCTTCTCAAATTCTCGAAAATATGGTGTGTGTATTGTGTGAAAATCGGCTGAGTTATGGTGCTTGGGAAGCCTAGGTATCTTATTTATAGATTTTAAATTGCATGCTAATGGGCTTTAGTTTTGAGCCTCCAAGTATAGGAGAAATTGAGCCTACTCAATTTAGTTAAATTAGGTCCAGTAGCTCTTATTTAATTAAAGCATAAAAGTTTATAAAATTTACTTTCCAAAAATAATACTTTTGATCTTTTAAAAACTCATCGTTTGTCCAAAACCGACTTCCCGGGAAAAATCGAGCTCGTCTCGTAAAATAATTCGAACTGTATTATTTTTAAAAAAATTAAATCATTTTTAACCATATTAGGAAGCCTTGCAAATATTTAGTGAAAAATAAATATTCTTGTCTTGCTCGTCTCCGGTCTCCTTTCCCCAGTCTATTATCGAATATTCGGGTAAAATCCTTCAATTTCATGAAATCATGTCATATAATCATTTAATCATGCAATCATATATTTAATCATTTAATATGCATCAAGTAAGCATTTAAAATAGATTAAATAAAACAATTAAGAAATTCAAATAATTTGCATGCATGTGGTTTACGTAGGTTGGTTTTCGGACATTACAATAAAATGCCCCATCTTCACCACCACTGAAGATTCAGACTGAATCCCAGAGATTCATCTTATCTATGAAGATTAAGTGGTGAAGTAACTATCCTAGTTCGATTTTGATCAAAGAAAGATAGAACCTTAGTCTCCAATGATTGAAGACTTTACTAGTGAGAAAGGGGGAAATTACGCTAATGAAGAGTTGAACTTGGAATCATCGCCAATAACTCCAGTAAGTGAACAAAAAACTGAAGACCTCATTGCTTCACCTAAAATATGTCTGACAAGGAGATTGTTATCTTTTCAGGACAACCTGAACTAGTCCAATAAGGACCTAGCGGCATGGAAGACATGGCTGAACAACGGCCTATAGATTCGCAAATTCCAACAGCTGACTCAACTGTTGATCCTCAAGAATTAAGCTTTTCTATTCGTCTCCTCTGTCAGTTACAGCTTAAATTAGGCTCTCCAGTTCTTGAAGAAGATTCTCATTTTGATGTCAACGTAAATATCTTCTATGAGTTTGATGATATTTCCTCCAAATTTTGCTCGATCAAATTCACACGAAAAATCAAGAATCCCTCCAAAAAAATCAACAATGTTGAGATCAAGCAACTTTCTCATACAATTGTTTTTTTTACAACTTTGGAGAGATGTTCTACGTGATCTTGGTTTTCTAGAGAAGAACTTTAAGATATTCACTGCTGATCAAGCTGTAGAAAATAGTTATACTAAAACTTTTGGTGTAACTCTATCATGTCAAATAATCTGATCCCAATAGCACGTAAAAACCCAGCTCGGTCACAACAGCAACACATGATTTTTAGAAATATATTAGTTCATTAAGGATCATATTTGTGTTACATCAACAACTCAAGCTGCTAAATACGACAATTGGGTTTTGTGTTTGTGTCTGGTGAACTGAAGATTTTTGAATATTCAAAAGTGTAAAGGATCAGTAAGAGTTTCAATTAGATAATGATAAGTCTTAACTGAAGAATGTTATCACAAGATATCGTAAAACCAAAGTCTTTTAGTGAAAACCTTCTTAAGTAGAAGGAAGGGTGACATAGAAGTTTTATATCCGAACATCCATAAAAATACTTATGTTATTACATTACACACTTACATTCCTTCAAATCTCATTTCAATCTTTTTATTGTTAAACTTTCAAATATAACATATCACTAGTCAAGCCGGACCATTTTCGCACATATAGTTTTTATTGGTCCAGCAAGTTTAGTTATTCAAGATATAAATAGAGATGACAATGAGACATGGCGGGAATGGGTTTTACATCCCCATCTCTGCCCCCAAGTTATATCCCTTCTCCCATCCTCGAATCCATGGGAATCAAATACCTGTCTCCGAACCTCTTGAAATTCCTAATTTTTTTTTAATGAAACTTCATGTATTCAATAACAGAAATAAATGCAAAAAATTAAAAACGGCAGATGGCTTCTTAAACTTCCACGGGGTGTATAGATGATAAATAGGTGCCATGCACTAGCAATATTGACGTTGTTGGCTGCAACATTTTCCACCATAACTTGCTTCCGGATAGATGTTTTTGCTTCTTTCAGAGTTAGATCTTTAACCAAGAGAATAAAAATATATATAACAATAGGCTTAAAAATTTTACCATGTTTTTGTTGGTCCCACTTGCGGTAATTTGAGATAATAAACCCGAAAATAAAGAATAAACTGGACACCGAGATTTACGTGTAAAACCCTTAAAAATTATTAGGGTAAAAACCATAGACAAGATAAAAAGAATTCCACTATAATATTTTTTGGTGTACAACTCACTCACTGTGTTTCCAAAGAGAACACACACTCTCTTAATACAGGAAGACAAACACCTCACAAATATTATAGAACTAAGCACTCAAATGCTTATAAGATGAGATAAAACTCGAAGAAGGGATAATTTCAGAATGAAGGGAGGAGCTCTATTTATAGAGCCTCCTGTCAGTATGAAATCTCGTTTAAAACGCGTACCTATTCCGTTTAAAATTTTGCTGCCAGCCTTGTGCATTTAATGCACAATTGACTTTGCCTACCGGCATTTCTCCCGCTTGGAGATTTGATTGAGAATCAAACACATCTCCACACATCCTTTCAATCTTGTCATTCCTTTCTGTTTTCTAATGAGA
>NC_133323.1:18889509-18948978 GCF_012295235.1 Primulina huaijiensis
TCAAACTTATCAGTGTTCACTGTCTTGATCAGAAAATCAGCTATGTTATCCTTTGTATGGATCTTCTGCATATCCACGCTTCCTTCTTCTACTACTTCCCGCACAAAGTGAAATTGAACTCCAATGTGTTTCGTCCTGGAATGAAAAGCTGGATTCCTTACGATGTGCAAAGCACTCTGACTGTCACAAAACAAAAGAACATTCTTTTGTTTGTGCCCGATCTCATCCAATAACCTTTTAATCCATATTGCCTCCTTGCAAACTTGAGTAGCTGCCATATATTCTACCTCAGTTGTAGATAACGCCACAACTGTCTGCAGTTTTGAAACTCATCTTACTGCTCCTCCTGCAAGTGTAAACACAAAACCAGTAGTAGATTTTCTCTTATCAGGATCACCTACATAATCTGAATCGACATAGCCCCTGAGTGTAAAATCCGATCCTCCAAAACATAATGCAGCATTCGAGGTACCTTTAATATATCTAAGGATCCTCTTAACAGTTCTCCAATGCTCTCGTCCAGGATTCACCATATACCGACTAACTGCTCCCACTGCTTGAGCAATGTCCGGTCTTGTACAGATCATGGCGAACATCAAACTTCTCACTGCTAATGCATATGGTACTCGAGACATCTCAATCCTCTCTGCTTCACTGCTAGGACACATCTCGCAAGATAACTTGAAGTTAACAAGAAGAGGGGTCGAAATTGGCTTACTATCTTGCATGTTGAAGCGTTGCAAGACTTTCTTCAAATAATTTTTCTGGGAAATCCAAATCTTTCTGTTACTTCTATCTCGGTGAACTTGCATCCCTAGAATCTTGTTTGCTGGTCCCAAGTCCTTCATATCAAATTCCCTAGCCAACTGTGCCTTCAATCCTTGGACCTGATCTTTGTTGGGGCCTGCTACCAACATGTCATCCACATACAACAGCAAAATGATATAATCATCCCAGACTTCTTGAAATACGTACAAGGGTCTGCACTCAGTCTGTTGTATCCAAGGCTCATAATATAGGAATCAAATTCTTGTACCAACACCTTGGCGCCTGTTTGAGACCATACAGAGATTTGTTCAACCTGCAAACCAAGTTCTCTTTGCCTTTTTCCGCAAAACCTTATAGCTGGAGCATATAGATTTCTTTTTCAAGATCTCCATGAAGAAATGCCGTTTTCACATCTAGCTGTTCTAGATGTAGGTCAAACACCGAACACAATGTCAGCACCACTCTGACTGTTGTAAGCCGAACCACAGGAGAAAAGATCTCATTGAAGTCAATGCCTTCTTTCTGAGCATAACCTTTTACCACCAATCTAGCACGATACCGCTCCACTTGGTTATTGTCATCACGCTTGATCTTATAGACCCATTTGTTTCCAATGGCTTTCTTTCCTCGTGATAGTGTAACAAGATCCCAAGTTTTATTTCTTTCTAATGCCTCCAACTCTTCTTGCATTGCTATCATCTACAAAGATACATCCGAGCTTTGAGTAGCCTCGTGGAAACTCGATGGCTCACCATCCTCTGATAATAGACAATATGCAATGTTGCTTTCAGTGACATAATCTGAAAGCCAACCTGGTGGTCTTCTATCTCGAGTTGACTGCCTCACAATGGAAATTTTAGACTCAAAATGTTTTTGTTCTTCGTGCTCTGGTACTGCTTCACAAAAATATGACCTTCATCCGTCTTATTTTCCACCTGAAATATAGTAGTTTCTGAATGCGGTGTGCCTGTGTCTCCCTTTACTTTTCTGCCTCAAAGATAACATCCCTGCTGATGACAAGCTTGTGAACAGTAGTATCCCACAAGCGAAACCCCTTTACTCCATCAGCATAACCCAAGAAGATACATTTTCTGGATTTCGAATCCAACTTCGATCTTTCTTGCTCATTGTACAGAACGTACAAAGGACTTCCAAATGTATGTAAATGAGAATAATCTGCCGGCTTTCCGGTCCACATCTCCATCGGAGTCTTCAGATCAATCGCCACTGAAGGAGAACGATTGATAATATAACAAGCGGTTTTGACTGCTTCCGCCCAAAATGATTTGTCTAGACCCGTAGTCCTCAACATAGCTCTTGTTCTGTCCAACAAGGTTCTATTCATCCGCTCCGCCACTCCATTATGTTGAGGTGTGTAAGCCGTCGTGAATTGTATTTTGATGCCCTCATGTTGACAAAATGCATCAAATTCGTCACTGGTATATTCTCCTCCATTGTCAGTCCTCAGACACTTGATTTTCTTCTTAGAATCAAGTTCAACTCGCGCTTTGAAATCTTTAAACACCTGGAAAACATCTGATTTCTTCTTGATTTGATACACCCAACATCTCCTAGAGAAATCATCAATGAACGAGACAAAGTATCTCGCTCCTCCTAGGGATACAACCGGTGCTTGCCAAATATCCGAATGAATCAGCTCCAATATGCTTTTACTCCTGGCAGTAGGAGTGCCAAATTTTAATCTGTGTTGTTTACCGATAACACAGTGCTCACAAAAGGGTAGTGACATTTTTGTAAGTCCCGGTAGCAGCTTCCGTTCTGAGAATTTTCAACCCCTGTTCTGACATATGCCCGAGCTTTCTATGCCATAACACTGTTAATTCTTCACCTGAACCATTTGATGCAACAGCTAGTTCTGCCTCTTTGTGTGTTTCTCCCACAAGTACATACAGATTTGCAGCAACCTTTTCCGCCTTCATAACCACAAGCGCGCCTTTCACAATTTTCATGATCTCATTCTCGATAGGAGTTTTGCACCCGATGTCATCCAATTGCCCCAAGGACAAAAAATTTTTCGTCAGTCATTTCACATGTCGCACCTCCTGTATGGTGCTAATGGTGTCATCAAACATTTTAATTTTGATAGTACCGACCCCAGCTATTTCCAAGGCATGATCATTTCCCATGAATACAGATCCTCCTGAGACTGGTTCATAATGATCAAATCATTCTCTCCGAGACGTCATGTGCCACGTCGCTCATGAATCCATAATCCATATGTCACAAAATTTGTGCCTGCCTTTTGCAACTGTTGCTACTTCGCTGAATAATATTTCACCACTGTCTAAAGTACTGTCCACATTTCTTTGAGAACTCTTCTCGATACTCGTACACTCTTTCTTGAAGTGCCCTTTACCGCCACATTTAAAGCAGTAAATATTTTTTTTCTTACTTCTCGACTTTGATCTACCTCGTCTTTGGCTCCCACTGGATTCACGGTCCATAAATCTTCCTCTTATCATCGGTAAGGCCTCTACCTGATTCGAGGTTACCAACATATCTTCCT
The DNA here is from genome assembly GCF_012295235.1 of Primulina huaijiensis. NCBI lineage: Eukaryota > Viridiplantae > Streptophyta > Magnoliopsida > Lamiales > Gesneriaceae > Primulina > Primulina huaijiensis. Next base: position 18,892,805 of record NC_133323.1, read on the forward strand.
TACTCTTGCGCCGGCTTTCTTCTCCGAAAACCGCAGTTAAGACATCGTCGAATATTAGAAATCCCATAAGAATATTGTTGGTAATGTTGATGATAAGTTGATCATATGAATCTGGTAGACTTGGAAGTAGAAGCTCCACACGTTCATTTTCCCCTATTTTATGCCCCATGGAAGTGAGTTGGGCAAATAGAGTATTTAGTGTGTTGATATGGTCGATCATCGATGAAGATTCCGCCATCCGAAGAGTATAAAGCCTTCTCTTTAGGAAAATCATGTTGTTTAGCGACTTGACCTCGTACATCTTTGTCAGCATATCCCAGATAATTTTTGTTGTTTTTATCTCAGAGATACTTGACAATACTTCGTCTGCTATAGCCAAGTGTAAATTTGCAACAACATCGTCATTCATCTCATTCCACTTTCTATCATCCGTAATTTCCACCGGTCTATCTCCAATAGCCGCCAAGCAATTCTCCTTTCTTAAAACTGCTTGTATCTTTATTTTCCACAGCATAAAATTGCTTCTGTTGAACTTTGCTATCTCGTACCTGCCCGCCATTATGTCTACAACAATTTTAGTAGACTGGACAAAATAATCCCGCCTTAAATAAAAAATCTCAAAAAATCTTTTCTGATGTGGAAGATCAGTCTAGGCTGCAACCACAGAGCATACTCATAATTTTAAGAAATTTTAAACCAAGGCTCTGATACCACTTGTTGGTCTCACTTGCGGTAATTTGAGATAATAAACCCGAAAATAAAGAATAAACTGGACACCGAGATTTACGTGGAAAACTCCTAAAAATTATTAGGGTAAAAATCACGGGCAAGATGAAAAGAATTCCACTATAATATTTTGTGGTGTACAACTCACTCACTGTGTTTCCAAATAGAACACACATTCTCTTAATACAGGAGAACAAACACGTCACAAATATTATAGAACTAAGCACTCAAATGATGAAAGAAAACTTGAAGTAGGGATAATTTCAGAATGAAGGGGGAGCTCTATTTATAGAACCTCCTGTCAGTGTGAAACCGCGTGTAAAACGCGTACCTATTCTGTTTCAAATTTTGCTGCCAGCCTTGTGCATTTAATGCACAACTGACTTTGCCTACCGACAGTTTTGGAATCTTGGAACGTACGTATGGCATAACCTAATAAAAAAAAAATATTAAACTCATCATTCAAATTATTTTATTATCCATTATGTTACATCACTCAATTAATTAATCAATATTACTATGAGGGTGTGAATTTATCTCCTGCTAATTAATAAGACTTATAAAAAAAACTATATAAATTCAAAACACTTTAATTCAATGACAAAAAAAACTTATTGATTACCTCAATATCAAAATCATTGTCAAATTTTTGATCATTTAATAGAATATATAATAATTAATACAAATAAATGACAAAAATATAGATAAAAAATAAAGAAAGTATTAGAAATAATCTAATCTGAAAACTATTTAATACCTTGGATTTCACTCCATAACCAATCTCGAGCAAACATTAATTGCCTCCATAGTTTTAGGATGAAGCATATTACGATGAGTATTTGAAACTCTCCCACTAGTACTAAATTTTGAAAGCAATGGTCTTCACAAGCCAACACATCGTTAGCAATATCATATAAAATGGGATATTTGATCTCACTCGTTTTCCACCAACATAAAATATCAAAGTCAATTGTATTCTTGGCAAGAGTGGCTCTTCTAAATAATAATCCAACTCGAACTTCTCAAGTTCGGTACTAGTGTTAGAATCCATGAATATCTCAAACTTATCAGCATAAATACTACGCTTAGAAAGCAGAAGCCTTAAAGAAGATTGTGAATCTTTCACTTCCTGATATCGTTTGGATTTTTGTACTCTTCTACCACGTCACACAACTTTTTCTTTATTTTTTCAATTTCAAATGAAGATATATCACTATAAACAAAAAGATAATAGAATTGAAAATATGGGCACAACACCACATGTGAAATAATTTTTCTTTCAAAATAAGTGAACTTCGAGGAATCTTGTCCAGAATAAGCTCAATCATAACATCATTAGTTGTGCAATTATCAATAGTTAAAGTATATAACTTACGATCTAAGTTCCAATCCAAGAGTAAGTCAACAAGGGCATTTGTGAGGACCTGAGTAGTATGCGGACACAACACATACATAAACATAGTCAAAAAATATAAGTTTATAATAATAATAGTAATATTATTAATGGTAAATAAATACATAAAATTAAAGAGTTAAAAAAATTACATTCTAAGCCGACTTTATAATTTCCATAAAGTATCGATGAATTGTGAAGTGATGTCCATGAATCTTCTTTTCTGATTACTTGATATCCACGTATCATTTGTCAATGCAATTCGACTAGTTAAAATCTTATCTAATATACTTGTTAAAGACGAATTGTATAAATTGTTCAACTAGAACATTAATGAAGCTAAACAGTATAAGCAATCTTATTCGCATGATCAAATAAGGTATTTCGAGAATTAAAATTCGAACTTCATGTTCACTTTATATTACATGGGGATCGATCTAAAAAATATTCTTTTAGCTTCTATTTTCCTCCCTTCAATGTTGGAAACATTGCTTACAATAATAACAAATGAGAAATTGTGTCATAAAGATCTCAATGTTGTTAATTCAAAATAATTGATCATACGATCCAAAACATTTTCAACATATATACAATCTACTCAAGAGATTGATTGTAGTGCATTTTTCGCATAACCAATAACTTTTAACACATAATCAGTTGGCATCATATTTACAATATATGTTTCAGATATCCCCAAGATATGAGACGTTTATTCTCAAAATCAATGGTCTTAATAGTTGATCGGAGGCAAATAAACCAACATATTTATAATCATAAAATTGATATTCATATGCTATATTTTAATAAAGCTTTTATTGATGATATTTTCTAAAACAAAATTCTCAATAAATATTTTCACAAACATCAAGTTGCACTTTGTGGGCTCACATTTATCATTACTTACTATTTCAGATAATATGAAGGTGGTTTTCTGCCAATTTGAGTGTGGGCCGATGAAGTGAAACTTGATGTTTGTTAAAATACTTATTGGTAAAAAAATCTTGAAGGTTCCTAATTCGTTTTCTGCCAATCTTTCCTGTGCAGAGATTTCTTGAGATAGTTCCCGATACTGAATCTTGAAGGTTCTCATTCGTTTATCGCATATAGCAATATCAACGGGTGAATCTATTCCTTCTTTAAAAGTAGATTTTATCATGATGTGGATTGCTCCAATATGGATCCATGACACGGTTCATGCTACTTCTATCTTGATTTTTTTTGTAATTCCTCCTTAATTTCTTCAAAATGAATTAGCTGCATCTCCATTCTATTTCATGTAAGTTCCATTAGAATTGCTATTTCCCTTCTGAAAACTTTATAGATTAGATGATACTTTCTGTTTCTAATGCCAAGACTTCCTAAGAACTTTTCTACTTATCCTACAGAGAATCTTTGATATCTCTGTAGACAAAGATTTTCTCTCATGATCCTTTAGACCATGTTATGAGATATTGTTGTCTGGCTAAAGAAACCCGACAAATCTTCATGTGTTTCATGCTGAAACACTTCGTCTTCAGTCAGATTCTGATTCAGTTCCATCAATTGTTGAAAGATCATTCTCTACTCAAAACAAAAGAGTTAGTTTGTTGATACCCCTTAATCGTTTGTAATTTTTTTGTAATGATGTCATATGACACCATTCTGTCAATTTTCTTTTAAGAAAAGAGGCTCTTCGTACCAACGTATCAGATTGCGAGGGACATATTCCCTTATGAGCATTTCTCTCCACGGACTTGGCATTTTGGCGAAGAAAAGCTGCATTGCTATATTTTCTTCGAGCCCTGAATTCCATCTATATTTACTGAATAACATAATATATTCATCCACTAAACATATGTCATGTAATTCAAAACTATACAGAGCCTAAGTGTATTTCTTTTTCTTCTCTATATCTTGACTGTTAAAATAGTCTTCTCCTATAAATTGTGCTTTAAATAGGGTAGCAATTTTTCCAGTTATTTCACTAAGAGATTCTTCAGTTAGGACTGACTCTTTGGTTTCCATCGATGTCATATCCCATGCAATTTTAACTGATTACATAAAACTCATTTCTAAAAGTTTAAGGAATCATTCTCTGTTGAGATCAAGTGTTCCTGCTGCGATTCTCATGGCTGATGTCCAATCATCTATGAGATATTTTCTGTTTTTAAAATATAGTACATCAAGGTCAAGCATAACCCCATAAAGATGTATATGTTCTAAAACAGTTTAGGGTGTTTGGTGCAAAGGGATTTGACTTCTCCTTGTCCTTGTTCCCGCTGGGTGTGATTTTCCACAAGTATGAAAATCGGGTTGGGATTCTCTCATATTTATATTATGAGATCCTACACTTTCCTATGGTCGTTCCTGGGAAGATGACCGGTTATGGAGGGTTGTTCACCTCCCGTTGTGTTCATCTTCAGATCTACGACCTTGAGGTTTGTAAATGATTCTGCAAGGTCTTGGCACTACAAGAAAAATCATTTTCCGCAGCACGTCATCAACAGCGTGCATTAAAAGCACGCTGTGAATATTACTTTTAACGGCGTGCATCCATATGTGCACTGTTAATATTATTGCACTTGACAGTATTAACAGCGTGCATTAAAAGCACGGTGCGGATAGTAATATCCGCAGCGTGCAGTTATATGTGAGCTGTTAATAACTTATGCAATTTTCGCAGAGCACAATAAAGGCACGCTGTTAATAATATTATTAACGGCGTCCATGTTTATGTGCGCTGTTAATAGTAAATCATTTTTTTTAAAAAAAATAAATTTTTTTTAACGGCGTGCATATATAAGCACGCCGTGGAAAATGGGTGCGCCATCATTTAGCGACGGTTAGATTTAAATTTAACGACGGTTGTTCTTAACCCGTCGCTATTGGCGACGGTTAAATAAACCGTCGCCGATTTAAAACTAGCAACGGTTTAAAATAACCGTCGCGAAATTTAGCGACAATTAAGCATTAATCGTCGCTATATTTAGCGACGGTTTTCTTATACCCGTCGCAAGGTTTTACATCGGCGACGACTTAATATAAACCGTCGCTAGTAGAGACGGTTTAAATACAAACGTCGCTAATAGTCTATAAATATCCGCATTTCCTTCCCATTTCTTCACAACACTCAGAATTTTTCTCACGATTTTAAGATTTTAGTTTCGATTTATTGTACTTTTTTGTTTCGATTTTTACTTACTTTGTAAATATTATTAAAAATCACGAGTATTGTTATTAGATTGTAAGTTTTTTTAAAAATTTTATTAAATTATAAAAGTAAATATTTTTTTATTTTAACGAAAAGATTAGCGACGGATTATGAAATTCCGTCGCTAAATGTATCGACAGTTTTAAAACCGTCGCTAAACTTAGCGACCGTTTAAAAACTGTCGCCTATAAATTTAGCGACGGAAATTTTAAAACCGTCGCTAAAATTAGATTTTGCAATAATTATTAACGGCGTACATTGCACGCTGTGGATAATAGTATTAACGGCGTGCATGTGCACGCCGCGGATAATAAGATTAACAGCGCGCACATGTACGCCGCGGATAATCTTAAACTTTCAACAGCTTTGAACTTTGCAATGTGCGCTGCGGAAAACAAATTTGCGCGCTGCGAAAAGCCATTTTTGTTGTAGTGTGGAGATCTTCGAGACCAATCTTTTCTAAAGTTGTCATCAGATTAATTTATTTTCTGAGACAGATTTAATTAGATTGATCATTTTTCTTCTTCAGTTAAAGGTTTTGGCATTACTTTGGCCTTCCCTCGTTGTTGTAACAAGGGTTCAGTAACAAAGGATGGTGATAACCTTCCTTCTGAAGTCCTTTTACTAGAACTTGGTTGTTTTTCTAGATTTTGAATTCTTGTTCGAATATCCTTTAACATTTCAAGAATTTCTTCCTAGTTTTCAAGAATTTTTTGCACATTTTGCGGTATATAATACAACATATTGCCGTAATTTTGTACAGTCTTTTGAATTTTTTTAAGATCTCCAGAGAGTTTAGAGGAATCTGATACTATTTCTAAGAACCTGTTATTTTGAATCATAAGTTTACCTTAGGACTCTGATAAGTTCTTTCTTAATAACTAACCTTGGTTAGATCTTTCTGTTGCAAATATTCCAAAGTTCTGGAATAAATCCTGTAAATAATTAATCTCGAACTTAGGTTCGGATTCATGTTAATTGAGAAAATTCTCCTCAAACATTTAATTACTCAGTAATAATAAATTTATATGTTTGAAATAATTTTACCTCGGTTCTGATACCATATTCAGCCCAGGAAAATCATTCATTTTATATATCATATGTAAGAGTATCTTTGTCCTTTTAAATACTTTTAGGTAGTGGAAACAAAGTTTTTATTTGTAGGGGTTTAAAATAAAGTTGAGTTTGGATATTTTTTCCCAATTTACTCGATTGAATTTTATTGGGCCTGGAGTTTCTATAATGATTATACGTAAAACCCTCACCACCAAACCCTATGCGCCGTTGTTCACCAAAAAAAAAATTGAAGAATAAAATAATCACCCATCATCGATCGAATTAAGAAGAAAAGTCTACCATATCAATTTGGCATCTCTTGATAGCAGTAAGTTATGCTAGTTCTCTTTTGTTCATTATTTTTGCTTATTTTAGGTTTAGTATCAATTGGATTTTTGGTGTAAAATATTTAATAAAAATTGGATGAGATGTGATACGTATCTTAAATGAAATTTAAGATTGTGATTGATAAATCTTTGAAATTTAATTGTAAAATTTAAGTTACATGTTGTTTAGTGGAAATCATTTCAATCATGGTGCTTCAAATTTATACCTTTCGGGTATTCTAAATCTAGATTTTAGTATTTAATTACAAGTTTATAATCTATTCGGATTATTCTAAATCATATCAAATTCACGTTGCTAGGTATGAATCATACAGATATCATGATTTCAAATAGTAAATAGAAACTATTATATTTAAAACTTTTGAACCGTATACACATACATTTACGTCACTTATATATAATTCCTGAAGCCATAATTCGACTGACGAGTTTGACTACTAGTAAAACTATATTTTGGTTAGAACGTACAATTTGTATGTAGCACTGTTAAACAGACATGTCAAAATGAGCTGGCAGGTGGCCATTAAGCGGGGCGGGGAGGGCCAGTCCGCCATTTTCGCGGGCCTCTAAATGGCCAACCCAGCCCAACCCACCTTGAGCCGCGGGCTAGGCGGGCCGACCGGCTTATTTTTAACCCGTTTATTTTTTTTAAGAAAAAAATACTAAAAAATATCGCAGTAAACATAGAAGAAAAATATATTTTAGTCAAATAGTTTCATAAAATACTTAAAAAAATTGAAATAAGAGAAATTAAGAAAGCATCAACATAATCCATAAAAAGTAAAGTGCTTAAACCAAACATGAAGATTGAGACATAGAAGAGAACAGAAAGTCGAGGAAAGAGAAGGTTGTAAATTTTAGAAATATTAAGTGTTCAACAATACACATAATTATTAAACCTCCGCCAGATCCACAAAATTTCACTACAACTCGTCGGACTTCAAACAAAACCGCTCTTGGGTTCACAAACAACTGTTATGCTTAAAAATTATTTTAAGATTCATTATTAAAATTTACAGAAATTTCTTCCCTTTAAGATTCATGAATAAAATTTACAGAGATTCAGATTTTACCAGAGTGAGTGATGGAGGCGAGATCAAGGAGAAAAATAAGAAAGAAATAAGATAAGAGAGTGATGGAGGCGTATGAGACTTATTCTAATTTTATATAAAACTTAAAACAAAAAAATATAAAATTATACTCTAATTTGGCGGGCCAATCCTCCCCGTTTGAGCCCGACCCATCTGAGCCTGCAACCCAAACGGGCTCAGCCTATTTGGCCCGTTTCCAAACGGACTGCTATTTTATCAACCCAACCCGCTCAATTTTTATAGCGGGACGGGCCTGACTCAATTTGACCAGTCTACTGTTAAATTAAGGGCAGCTTATTTATTATTTAATTTAAATTTAAAGATATGGATAATTTAGATTTTTTGAAGTTCCAAAAACACCCTTAAAAATAATATCAATCAACGCCACACCGGCCGCAGGAGATAATGACCCTTTTAAAGCTGTACGTACGATTTCCGTCGAAAGTGAAGAGTGGCCGAGCATAAACCCTAGCCGCTTCGTCAAATTTAATAGGTACTTTTTTCTTCCTTTCCACTCCGAGATTATACCTTCTGAGTGGTGCTATTTTTTTGCGTCTTACTCTGTCCCAGTTATTGCTCACGATCATTTTTGAGGTAGGAGTAATCCAAATGCTTCAGTTTTATGAAATAATTTTTTCGAAATCATCGATTGTTCACTAGATTTTATTTTATGAGTTGATGCGTTTGCGTTTGCGTTTGCGTTTGCATTTAATCTAGAGTTTCTTCTGCATCATCTTTACTTCGATAAGCCGCAGCTAAATCTGGGAAAAAAAATCCCGGGTCGATATTAGTAGGAGTATAGTTTAACTTAATTTGGTCGAAGAGTCGGCTGGTTGTTTTAGCTACTCACAGGATTGACTTTTTTATACTGATAATGACTCTGTCAGGCTTTCTCTAGCAGTCCAGCTCTTACTCTGTAAATTTCAACCTCAAATTGTCCATTGTTAAGGCTTTTGTTCTAAATTCTTTGTTACAGTTTTTCATATTAGAATAGCCCAAAAAAATAAATCTGTCGCCCAAATCACCTAGGCGGCTGATTAATGTTGTGGCGCCGCTGCCCAAAAGCCGGCCGCCCAAACCTCCTAAATGGCCGATTAATGTGGTGGTGCCGCTACCCAAAAGTCGGGCGTCCACCGCTCCTATACGGCGCTTTTTAGAACACTGGATACACCACGTATTCAAGAATATGCTTCTCTCTTTATTTTTGTTATGTTTTTCTTTCTTTTATATTTCCAAGTATATGAGATTGGTAAATTAGAAGACATTAGATGCTAGATTTTAATGAGATGAAACAATTAATATGATTTTGTAAATAAGACACATTTATTAAAAGGCAAATGTATAATAAAATGCTTGTATTGTTTGGAAATTCTAAGCAGACGTCGTCATATTGCGTGTGTTTAGGCGCCAAAAAATAATATTTGGGCTATTCTATTATTTTTTGTCATATTTAAAATTGTGATAGTATTCAATTTTTATATTTTTTAGATCAAAAGTTATATTTTTTATTTAGATATGACAAAAAATAATAGAATAGCTCAAAAAATTCACACACAACACAATTGGAGACTAGGGCTCGTGCCGCCGCGTTTGGAGGAAGGATTTAGGGCACCGATCGAGGTCAGAAATTGTTTCATATCTTCACAAATTGCCGAATATCTGTTTTTTTAAATTAATTTTACAAAAGTTTCTTGTCAAGTTTAATCAAAGTTTTTATTTGCAAATGGAATCCCCGACTGACTCTTTCTCCACTTATCATAATAGCCGAGTGGTAATTTTGATATAGAGATATTATAGGATTTCGTATGGTAAAAGATGTCTTTTTTTTTTTCCCGGAAAAGTAATGTCCATATTGGCGTGAATGCGGATATGGTTCTGGTAGTGCATTGTAAAACGTAAGTATGATTTTTGCTATCTACATTTTCCAAATCCACGAAATCTTTCTTATTTGTGGTAGCAAATGCTAGTTGTCCTAGATGCCATATTAGAATAACACTGTACATAATACCTTGTTGAATTGGTTAGTCCGGTCTTGAAATTCGATTGCGTTATGTTGTGTGTCTGTTCAACGATACGACTAACAATCAGAAGTGCTATCTTAATTTTAGACTAGTTATAATGCTGATTAATGTTTTGCCAACTCTTGGACTAGTTATGCCAACTGTGTCATGTTTCTTTTGGTGTTTTTATCCCAATCCAAGCACAACCGTTACGAGTGCTAGCTTCTTAGAGCCATTTTTCATCGCCTGGCTTTTGACCAAATTTTGATTTCCCGGACCTTTTATGAGGCCGACCGCTCAAGGCCCGGCCCAATAAGACAAACCTATCAATACACGTTTCACTTCTCTTCTCCAGCTAAAATTCGGCCGCTCTCGCCTCTCTCTCCTACTAATCTTCTCTCCGCTGAGGTAAATATTTTCATTATTTCTTGTTTTAAAAGACTTGTCTGTGGTCAGTCAGTCAGTCAATTTGTTAAATTAAATATCTTTTCGGTTAAGGTTTGGAATGATATGATCCTACACAAACTTGCTCTGACAACGGTTTAATATTCATTTGTGCATGGCTTGAACATAAGTTAAGAATAGGATGCACCCCGTCGAGCTTCGAAATTTAATGATTCTTTTGTAACGAGTTTTGAGAGATAAATTGTTTTTGAAATAATCATGAATTATTGGGTGAAGTACCATATTCAATTTACCAAGTGAATATAGGACTTTAAGAGCAAACAAATCCCTGATGCCTTTTAAAAAGCATCAAATTTCTCAATTCATGCTGGGTGTTTCAAGAATAATAATCAGTAATCTTGGGATTAATAGCCACCCAGACGCTACTTCGTTTAAGCAGAAGAAAGTAGGGATCTCAATTTTTTTTTACAAAAACATTAGTCTTTCCTAAATTCGAGAATCTTGTCCCAGAATTCCTAGTAATTTTGTAGACAGCCTTGTATAGATTCATATTTTCCATCCCCCTTTTGGTGTTCGCAGCTTTTTATTAGCTAGACATCCATATTGGACGGAGTGCTACTTCAAGGCTCAAGCTGCTAATATTGTTGCAAATCTCAAATTTTGAACTTTATTTTCTTGGCATACGTACGAGTGACTGCTATTTGATGGTATGTTTTATAGGCATTTCTGGTATTATCCGAAGGAGAAGTGAAATAACTACCTATAAGGAGAGATGCTTTATGGGATTGTCAAGTGTCAAATTTGGCTTGCCAACTTGTAATTCCATTCATGAGAAAACTTAAATCTTGCACGTCAATTCTTGAAAGAATTACTCTATAATTTCCAGAAATCCTTTTTCAGCTTGTTTCAGTTGCTGTCTTATTTATCTTGTGAGAGTAGGTGACACAACTAGCAGAATTGGCGTTTTATTAATTATGCTTTACTCAAGAAAGTAGCAGAAACCAAGCCTGTTCTTTGTTTCTTGGAAAAACCTCACGAGCCCAAATAGCAAACAATCAAATCAGTGATTCACGTACACCAGTTGAAAATGCCTACAACTTGCTTGATCAATAAAACCCACTAGCTATAGTAACTATTATTTTATTGGCAATGGGTATATGGACAATTTTTGTATGTGTAGAAAAAATAATATTGGCAATCAGAGTGGTCAAAGGCCCTAGATAATCAATAAATTGTGTGACCCAACTCATTATAATATTACAATAAAGATGTATGGTGGAACAAAGGTAAAAAAAAATCACATGTTTTAAACTCATTTGGATGCTTAACTAGACATGAAAATTCATTGATTTAACATATTTCTTCAAACTTGTGTATTTTTTAGTTCCTACGTTGTGAATGTAATAGAGATACATAATCAATTGATGGCTTAGTGGGAGGTGGAGTGTCATTCACAATCCATTAAAAAATGAGATGGAAGCTTAATGATATCTTAATTAAAGAAGTCCTGAATCCCTTCCAATCATCTCTGACATCGTCGCATGTTTGCCTTTTCTTGATTCTGATACGCGATGGAAGTTTACCACAGTATATCAGCAACAAGCCAACAATATGTCAGTCTGTTATATTTTGATTTTGATCAGGTGAATCCTTGACTTTGTAAGACATAAGTTTTTCCACAACCAAAACTATTTTGAGGGGATCGTGAGTGAAGATTAGAGTTGAAAATGGATTTTAAATTCTTTAAAATATATGAAAACCACAATGAAATGAGAGATGTAATAGTAAAAGAATTAGAAATTCTTTTTTACATATACCTAGCAAATGTTTCTGTTACTAAATATACAGAACTAGTGAGAATAGTGCATTGGAAAATATTTGTTATTAAAGATTAAAGGAGACAATTTTAAAAATTTAGTATCCACTCACAGTGAAGATGCTAGAATTTAATAACTAAGCCAAGTCATTCAATTAAACACACCCTTCTCCTTAAAAATTTAATTAAACAATAATAATATTTTTGTATGTATGAAATTATTTTACCTAGATTCTGATACCGTTTATGGCCCAAAATAAATCAATCAATAATCAATAATCAATAAAATCAACAAATATAGGAGTATATTTGTCATTTTTATCATTTTAGGGAATTTAAACAAAATTTTTTGGATGTTGAGAGGTATGATAAAATTATGTTTTTATTTGAGATTTTATTTTCAATTTACCCTAAAAAAATACCCCCATACTTTATTTTTATGATATAAATAAAATATATTAAAAAATATTAATCCATTTGGACAATTTCAAGCTTCCAATAGCTTTAGGAACAATCACCATTCTTGTGAAATGGCGTTGACGAATTTCCTACTGACGGTGGCCGGAGTAAGCGTCGTGATTTTGCTAATCAGGAGTGATGTCAAACAGTCTGCTTCCATCTTCCGTCGCAACGTCCGTCACATCCGTAACTGGCTCGAAGAAGAGTCTACAGCAGCCGCCAAGTACGTTCCTTTAAAAATTATTGCTTTTTTTTTTTTTTGGCGTGTTTTTCGTTGTTTTCCTTTCACTTTCGTTATGTTTCACTATGTTTTCAACTTTTGTTAGGTTATGGTTCTATGGATGAATCCATTTATTGCTAATATTAGGCAATCGATGTGCTTTGATTACTGTGTAATTTTTAGCATAGAAGATAGGTTGCGAAATGCGGGCTTCGATGCTTTGGTTCGATAAGGCCATCCAAATGGGTTTAGGTTATTTGTTTCTTTGGATTGAAACTTTACCCGGTGGTGAAATGCTGATTAAAATTATCAAAATTCCTTGATGAGGAGTGTTATTAGGAACGTGACGATCTTCATATTTTTGTAACAACTATTCAAGTTTTTATTACCAAAATATACTTTTTTCGGGTGTGGGCATGATTCCTTTACCCATCCGTTGTGCGTGACGTTAATGCAGGGAAATGGAGAAGTCAAAACCTAAGGAGATACCTGACAAAGACATTCCCAAAGAGAACAAGCACTAGAACTTCTCGATATCTAGGAGGTTGAGCATGGTTGAAGTGTAGTCCATAAGAAAAATTTTGAACATATTTGTGTCATTTGTTCTAGTCTAATCGATCCTTTGTTTTTTTCATCATGTATCTACTGGTTATAATGTATAATATTCTGGTTATAAATCAGAATACAACGTATCTAAATCAATAATTTCACTGTAACGAATGCCAGTACAATCGAAATGGTAAAAGAAATGCAGCAAGGAGAAAGAAACAAAAAATTAATGATATAAAAATTAAGGTTCTTCACAGATGATTCTACCCAGGAATTCAAGGCCTCAAGCACAACTCCAGGAATTGGGTCAGGACAAAACTCATCAGGGATGAAACAGTTTGAGAACCCTTCTTATTAGCGGAGGACCAAATGTTGGACAAACCTAGGGCGACAAGCAAAACCTCGTGAATAAAGAAACCACGATGCAATTTGGCTTAAAAATGTTCCAAGGTACAAGCTAAACCTCTTTTCTAATTGTTTGACTCAATAGCATATCCTTTGGAAGCATCATAAGATCACTTGGTGCATTTTAAATGTGGTATTTTATTTTAAGTTAAGAATGAGGCATTTTAAATGATTTATTTAGTTTTTTTAAGTATTTTTAAAGTCTAATTTAATTATTAGGTGATTTTAAGATTTTAAAACTTTTAAAGTTTAGCAAGTGTGCATTTTATATTAAATTAAGAGATTTTATTAAAGTTAAAGGTGAGTTAGCATTTTAATTAGTTGTTAACTATTAATTAAGCAAAAATTTCATCCTTTAATCACTAATCTCACGCGCGCACACACACACACTTACACACACCACACTCACGATGACACACACACACACACACATTTCTTTGCCTTCATTTCAGATTTTTGAAAAGAAAACTTAGGGTTCATAGATCTAGAGCAGCCGCCCCCGCCATCTCTAATTTTCCAGCAAACCTTCATTGATTTTGTTGCGAGAAATCGCACTACAACTCATCCCATATCAACCCTCGCACCATTTCCGCTCCGATATCGCCGTATCGTGAGTTTTAAATATCATGTATAAACTTTTGTTTCTGCATCGATCTCGTCATATTATGTGTTGTGATGTTTATTATGCGTAAAAAAAACTATGTATGTTGTGAAAAGTTTGAGCAAAAACATTTGGGTTGAATTTTGGATCGAAAATTTTAGATCTAAAAAAGTGTCTGCTGTCATTTCGATTCTTGCGAAACTTCGGTCGATTTTCTGAAAAAACTTTCAACATATAAAACGTAAAACTTTTTGATACCTTCGATTTGACATTAAATTCGTAATTTTTCGACAAGAAATGAGTGAGTTATGATCGTTTTTGTGGGACTGTTCAAACTGTAATTTTTTGAAAATGTGTTCTTGACGTGTTCTTGAAGTTTATTTGTTGCAGGCATCGTTGGGAACCGTTGGGTGATCGCTGCTGCGTTTAAGTATTGTGAGTATGATGTTGGAATGATTTTTGTTGCTTCGTTTTGTGTCGATAGGCACTTGGTTGCATTAGAAGTCATAGAAAGCATTTTGGTGTCAAAATGTCGTGTTCATGGTTTGAGTTACGTTGTATGATTTGCATCGTTGTTTTGAAGCGTCATGGGAGTTTGAATCATTGTCATAGCATCCTAAGATGAGTCTCGAGGTGTTGGTTCAAGGTCTGCATGATCGAGTTAGGAGGATTAAGCCTAGTGATTTCCGTTGGTTTACCATTCCCGTAGGTACATGGATCCGAAGCCGGACTCTGACACGGGGTCCATGCCTTTGTTTCTTTCGAAGTGTGAATTTTCAGAGTCTACACGGACCCGGAGCCGGATCTTGACACGGGGTCCGTGCCTTTGTTAACGTCTAAGTTATGAAAGATAGTTGTTTGAACTCATGTTAGTATGTGCAGCAGTGGCCCCAAGTGAGATCCAACGAATCTCTCAACGCCATGTAAGTATGTTCGACGTGCAAAAGAAAATATTTTATGTTTCTGAGGTATACTAAATGTCTTGTGACCAATTATGAACGGGTTTCGAAGTCGGAAAACGTGTACGGGGACCTCTTCAATTATGAACGGGTTTAGAAGTTGGTGAACGTGTCCGAGGACCTCGCCACCTTGGTAAAGCATGATCGGGTTTAGATCAGGATTGGAAAGCAATAAAGCTTGACCAGGGACCAATCCACCCGGTAAAGCATGACTGGGGATCTCATGTATGTGGTAATGGATTTTCCCTTCCAGTCTAGTACTGTGGTTTAGTCTAATCAGGCGCATTTATGTATGGGTCATTTGCTTTGAAACATATCTCTATGCAAAATGATGAAGTTATGCATGTTCAAATATGTAAGATGCAAGTATGTTTATGAAAAATTTTATGATGATGGCACGTTTATGCTTATGTTTATGTGCGTATGTTCAAGCTTAAGTATGTACGTTCTATTTTAAAGATGTATGTGATTTTGTTATGTGTTACTTATTATCTCCGGTTCATAAATGTTGAGTTTTTAGACTCACTAGACTTGATCGATGCAGGTGAGGACGAGTATGAGGAGACGAGGGGTAGGGACCAATGAGCCGGCTTGGACTGTTCAGGAGGCTAAACCCGAGGACCGCCAACGTTTTAAGATTTTATTCATGAAAATTTTAACACTCTGATTTCACGAGATTGTTTCACGATGTTCAGCAAGTATTTTTAGCAAAATTTATTGTGATCTTTTTATTGCAAATATTTTAGATGAACAGTTTATTTTAATCGAAATTTGAAGGTTTATTTTTTATTTAAGAAAATTCTTATTTTTCCGCAAATTTTAAAAGTTGTTCAAAATACGGTACGTTACAGTTGGTATCAGAGTAGTGTTCTTGTAAAGGGTTATGCCTCTGCCAGTTGTGAGAAGCTCACGAAGCCACACCTCAAGTCTGCAAGTTTTAAGGTTATAAATTATTTGATGTAGTAAGCATCAAGTCATGATTTCAACATGTGCATATTTAAATTCAAATTACGTGCATCTTATGATATTAATATTATGTCCATGCATATTGGGTTTATGTGTTGGGTAAATTTTGGAACAGTATGCCCCCCAGACGTAGGATTGTGCGTGAAGTAGGCGATGAGAATAGGGAAGCTCAGGATGGGGAGAGGGCCACTCCTCCTCGTCCACCCCCAGATTTTCAGGCTCAGATGCTTGCAGGGATGACTCAGTTCTTCGCACAGTTTGCGGGGAATCAGGCTGCAGGAGACACAGGGCGAGGCCTAGATCTGAAGCGGTCTATGAGAGGTTTAGGAGAATGGACCCAAAAGAGTTCTCGGGAACTACTGACCCAATGATAGCTGAGAGATGGATTAAGTCCATCGAGGTGATTTTCGCTTTCATGGAACTGCAAGATGCAGACAGAGTTAGATGTGCCACTTTTTTGTTGACATAGGACGCCAGATTGTGGTGGGAGAGCGCCTATCTGTCGGTGAATCTACAGACTCTGTCATGGGATGGCTTTAAGGAGGTCTTTTACTCCAAGTACTTCACTGAAGAAGTACGTTCTATACTGACTAGGGAGTTTATGACTTTGCGTCAGGGAGACAGCAGCGTAGCTGAGTTCGAGAGGGGGTGTCACTTTGTGCCCCTGATTGCAAATGATGCCCGAGAGAAGCTGAGGCATTTTATTGATGGGTTGCGGACGATCTTGCGTCGTGATGTCAGGGTTGCTGGTCCGACTACCTATGCAGTTGCCGTGTCTAGAGCCTTGGAGGCAGAACAGAATCAGAAGGATATCGAGAATGACAGACAGGGAAAGAGGCCCTATCAGGCACCTCAGTAGCAGCAATAGTTCAAGAGGCCTTTCCAGGGACAGCAAGGGAAGAGGCCATATCAGGGACCGCCGAAGGGCAAAGGTCCTATCCCACAGAAGAAGGCTCCACAGAAGCCCGGTGAGTGCCCAGTGTGCCCGAAGTGCAACCGCCAGCATCCGAGACAGTGTTTATGGGGATCGGACAAATGCTTCAAATTCGGAGCCAGCGATCATATGCTGAGGGACTGCCCACAGTGGAGGCAGCCGACCCAGGGTTGGGTGTTCGCCATGCAGGCAGAAGAGGCGAACCCAGACACGACCTTGTTGACTGGTAACTTATTTAATTCAGCTCAGTATTAAATTTTGTCATGCATGTTTTGAATCTTTATTTGGGATTATTAGTGGGCTAGATAATATTTTTGGTGACTTTTGTAGAGACTTTCTACTATACGTGAGGTTAAGGTTAGAATTTTGGGATATAAGTTTTGTGTTGTGCTAACGTCTCTCAAGAAATATTTTTATAAAGAGAGTAGCCACGAAGGCCTTGATAGATTCCAGGGCCACTCACTCTTTTATTTCGGAGACATTCGCCAATCATCTGGACGTCAAGGCGATTGGACTCGACATGAGCTATTCAGTGACAGTCCCATAAGGGGAAGAGCTATAAGCTACTAGCGTGGTCAGAGACATCGATCTTGAACTGCAGGGCCACCTAGTGTATGCCAATTTGATTGTGTTGTCGATACCAAAATTTGATATCATCTTGGGAATGGACTGGCTGATGAAGAACAGAGTTCTTATTGATTTTCAGAAAAGGCCAGTGTTGGTAAGACCGTTGGGCACGGAACAGTTTCTTTTTGAGCGAGATAGATGAAGGAGTTTCCCTCGCATGATCTCTTGCATGCAGGCACGGAGACTTATTCACAAGGGATGTCAGGCTTTCTTGACCAGTATTATTTTCGCACTTGACGTACCCACTCCGTCATTATCTGATGTACCAGTAGTTAGAGATTTTCGTGACGTTTTTCAAGATGGCGTCACAGGCCTTCCACCCGAGAAAGAGGTGGAGTTTGCCATTGACCTTATGCCAGGCACTGTGCCAATCTCTAAGGCAGCGTACCGCTTAGCTCCAGCTGATATGTTAGATCTCAAGCAGCATATTCAGGAGCTCCTAGACAAAGAATTCATCCGCCCTGGTTTCTCACCATGGGACGCACCAGTGCTCTTTGTGAAGAAGAAAGATGAGAGCATGAGACTGTGAATCAATTACCGAGAGTTGAACAAGGTGACGATCAAGAATAAATACCCACTACCAAGGATCGAGAACTTATTCGATCAGTTGCAGGGAGCTACATTGTTCTCTAAGATAGATCTGCGATCAGGGTATCATCAGCTGAAGGTAAAAGATGCAGATGTTCATAAGACAGCCTTCAGAACCAGATATGGGCATCACGAGTTCTTAGTGATGTCGTTTGGTCTGACAAATGCTCCAGAAATTTTTATGGACCTCATGAATCGAGTATTTCAGCCCTACTTATATCAGTTCGTCATAGTGTTCATTGACGACATTATTATCTACTCGAAGAGCCATGAGGAGCACAGTCAGCACTTGAGTACAATTTTGCAGGTCTTGCAGAGTTGCAAGTTGTTTGAGAAATTCAGTAAGTGTGGATTCTGGTTGGAGAAGGTATCGTTTTTGAGCCATATAATATTTAGCAGTGGTATCGAGGTGGATCCAACTAAGGTGGCAGCAATTAAGGATTGGGTTAAACCGAAGATTGCTTCCGAGATCCGCAGTTTCCTAGACTTAGCAGGCTACTACATGAAATTTATTCAGGGATTTTCTTCAATTGCAGTGCCACTCACTTCATTGACTAAGTAGAATGCTAAATTCGTATGGAGTGAAGGATGTCAGAAGAGCTTCGATGCTTTGAAGCAAGCTCTTATTTCAGCGTCAGTTTTAGCCATGCCATCAGGGCAAGGTAATTTTGTGTTGTACACCGATGTCTCTAAGCTCGGTCTAGGCGCAGTTTTGTTGCAGCACGGTCGGGTCATAGCTTATGCTTTCAGACAGTTGAAGGTGCATCAGAAGAACTATCCGACTCATGATCTTGAGTTAGCTGCCGTTGTCTTCGCGTTGAAGATATGGAGACATTATTTGTACGACGAGAAATGCCGGATATTTACTGATAACACGAGTCTCAAGTATTTCTTCACGCAGAAGGAGCTGAATATTAGACCGAGACGGTGGTTGGAGTTAGTGAAAGACTACGATTGTGAGATTAGCTACCATCCGGAAAAAGCTAATGTTGTGGCAGATGCCTTGAGCAGGAAAGTTGCAATCGTAGCACAACTATCAGTGTAGAGATCTCTTCAGTCAGAGATTCAGAGATTTGGGTTAGAGGTTTATCCCAAGGGCAGAGCTCCTAAGCTATCTAATCTGACAGTCCAGTCTTCGTTGCTAGACCAAATCCGTAGAGGTTAGCCATCGGATGAGCAATTGCAGAAATGGAGACTGAAGGATAAAGCGAAGGGCAGTGTACTTTACGCAGTGTCTGATGATATTGTGAAGTACAGAGGAAGAATGGGTGCTTAGTGTTGATTCGATCAGAGAAGATATTCTGACAGAGGGACATACATCTCCGTATTCCATCCACTCAGGAGGTACCAAGATGTACAGGGATTTGCAGATTTTGTATTGGTGTCCAGGTATGAAGCGAGACATCCACCGATTTGTGTCTGAATGCCTCACTTGTCAACAAGTGAAGGCAGAGCATCAGAGGCCAGCATGACTGCTTAAGTCGCTCCCTATCCCCGAGTGAAAATGGGAGAATATCACCATGGACTTCGTTGTTGGTTTGCCGAGGTCAGTCACAGGATCCAATTCCATTTGGGTTATAGTGGATCGACTTACTAAGTCGGCACACTTCTTGCCAGTGAAGACGACTTTCTCCATGATGCAGTATGCAGAGCTCTATGTCAGGAAGATAGTTCGATTGCACGGGATCTCAGTTACTATTGTGTCCGACAGAGACCCGAGGTTCAAATCGTCCTTCTGGAAAAGTTTACATGCAGCCATGAGGACGAAGTTGCTATTCAGTACCACATTCCACCCTCAGACAGATGGGCAGTCTGATTGTGTGATACAGATTTTGGAAGATTTGTTGAGAGCTTGTGTGATCGATTTCCATGGGAATTGGGAATCAAAGCTACCTCTAGTGGAGTTTACCTAAAACAACAGCTTCCAATCATCTATAGGTATGGCTCCCTACGAGGCACTGTACGGGAGAAAGTGCAGGTCGCCGATTCATTGGGATGAAGTCGGTGAGATATCAGAACTTTGTCCAAAGATTGTTCAGCAGACTGTAGATGTAGTGGTCAAGATCCGAGACAGGATGAAGATCGCCCAGAGTCGCCAGAAGAGTTACGCTGACAAGAGAAGGAGAGATCTTGAGTTTGCCGTAGGTGATCACGTTTTCGTGAAGATATCACCCATGAAGGGTGTTATGAGGTTTGGAAAGAGAGGCAAGCTCAGTCCGAGATTTATTGGACCGTTCGAGATTCTTGAGAGAGTTGGGACACTAGCTTATCGTGTAGCCCTACCGCCGAATCTGGCCGGTATACACAATGTGTTCCACGGCTCAATGCTGAGGAAGTACCTAGCAAATCCTTCGCATGTTTTGAGCTATGAGTCGTTGCAGCTTACTCCAGATCTGTCGTATGAGGAAAGACCTATCCAAATCCTAGACCGACAGGAACGAAGACTACGAAACAAAGTGACCAAGCTGGTCAAAGTCCGGTGGCTGAATTAATCAGTGTAGGATGCCACTTGAGAGACCGAGGCAGATATGAGAAATCGCTACCCGGAACTTTTTGGTAAGACTTAATTTCGAGGACGAAATTTATTTAAGTGGGGGAGGAACTGTAGAGCCCAAATTCAGTACACGTAAAACCCATGTATTTATTTAATTGTTAATTGTTTATTTAAGTTTAAATTGATCTTAGCGATACATAATTTATTTAATTGCATTATTTTAAATTAATTATGTTTATGTGATGCACGTTCAAATATTTTCTCGAGTTTTATGTTTCAAGCGATTATTCGATGCGGGATCGAGGAAAAGAGACTGACGACGATTTTGGCGATTTTAAAATGTAGTATTTTATTTTAAGTTAAGAATGTGACATTTTAAATGATTTATTTAGTTTTTTTTTAGTATTTTTAAAGCCTAATTTAATTATTAGGTGATTTTAAGATTTTAAAACTTTTAAAGTCTAGCAAGTGTGCATTTTATTTTAAAATAAGAGATTTTATTGAAGTTAAAGGTGGGTTAGCATTTAATTAGTTGTTAATTATTAATTAAGCAAAAATTTCATCCCCTAATCACTAATCTCACGCACACACACACCCCACACTCACAATAACACACACACACACACATTTCTTTGCATTCATTTCAGATTTTTGAAAAGAAAACTTAGGGTTCATAGATCTAGAGGAGCCGCCCCCTCCTTCTCTAGTTTTTCAGCAAACCTTCGTTGATTTTGTTGCAAGAAATCGCGCCACAAATTGTCTCGGATCAACCCTCGTACCATTTCCGCTTCGGTATCGTCGTATCGTGAGTTTTAAATATCAAAAAGCATGTATAAACTTTTGTTTCTACATCGATCTCGTCATATTATGTGTTGTGATGTTTATTATGCGTAAAAAATCCATGTATTTTGTGAAAAGTTTGAGCAAAAACATTTGGGTTGAATTTTGGATTGAAAATTTTAGATCTAAAAATGTGTCTGCTGTCATTTCGATTTCTGCGAATATTTGGTCGATTTTCTGGAAAGACTTTCAACATATAAAAAGTAGAACTTTTTGATACCTTCGATTTGACAGTAAATTCGTAATTTTTGGCCAAGAAACGAGTGAGATATGTTCGTTTTTGTGGGACTGCTCAAACTGTAATTTTCTGAAAATGTGTTCTTGACGTGTTCTTGAAGTTTATTTATTGCAGGCTTTGTTGGGAACCGTTGGGTGATCGCTGCTGCGTTTAAGTATTGTGAGTATGATGTTGGGATTATTTTTGGCGCTTCGTTTTTTGTCGATAGGCACTTGGTTGCATTAGAAGTTGTAGGAAGCATTTTGGTGTCAAAATGTCGTGTTCACGGTTTGAGTTACGTTGTATGATTTGCATCGTTTTTTTGAGGCATCATGGGAGTTCGAATCATTGCCATAGCATCTTAGGATGGGTCTCGAGGTGTTGGTTCACGGTCCACATGATCGAGTTAGGAGGATTAAGCCACAAGTGTAGTGATTTCCGTTGGTTTACCATTCTCGTAGGTACACGGACCCGAAGTCGGACTCTGACATGGGGTCGTGCCCTTGTTTCTTTCGAAGTGTGAATTTTCAGAGTCTACACAGACCCGGAGCCGGACCCTGACATGGGGTCCGTGCCTTTGTTAATTCCGTAGGTTGAGCTGCCGAGGCTACATGGACCCAGACCCGGATGTGTACACGGTGTCCGTGTCTTCACTGCATATAGGGATTGTTTTGGGGTTCGATGTCATGATTTAGTACGATGATTAAACGAGATCGAGTTTTGAGAGATTTAAAACGTCATAAGGAAATTTGTCATTTTTGGGTGTGAGCATGACTAATACGCCTAAGTTATGAAAGATAAGTGTTTGAACTCATATTAGTATGTGCAGCAGTGGCCCCAAGCAAGATCCAACGAATCCCTCAACGCCATGTAAGTATGTTCAACGTGCAAAAAAAATATTTTATGTTTTTGAGGTATGCTAAATGTCTTGTGACCAATTATGAACGGGTTTGGAAGCTAGAGAACGTGTCCGGGAACATCTCCAATTATGAACGGGTTTGGAAGTTGGTGAACTTGGCCGAGAACTTCTCCACCCCGGTAAAGCATGATCGGGTTTAGATCAGGATTGGAAAGCGGTAAAGCATGACCAGAGACCAATCCACCCAGTAAAGCATGACCGGGGATCTCATATATGTGGTAGTGGATTTTTCCTGCCAGCTCAGTACTGTGGTTTAGTCTGATCAGACGCATTTATGTATGAGTCACTTGCTTTGAAACATATCTCTACGCAAAATAATGAAGTTATGCTTGTTCAAGTATGTAAAATGCAAGTATGTTTATGAAAAGTTTTATGATGATGACACGTCTATGTTTATTTTATTTGCGTATGTTCAAGCTTAAGTATGTACGTTCTATTTTAAAGATGTATGTGATTTTATTATGTGTTACTTATTATCTCCGGTTCATAAATATTGAGTTTTTAGACTCACTAGACTTGATCGATGCAGGTGAGGACGAGTATGAGGAGACGAGGGGTAGGGACCAATGAGCCGGCTTGGACTGTTCAGGAGGCTAAACCCGAGGACCGTCAACTTTTTAAGATTTTATGTATGGCGATTTTAACACTCTGATTTCACGAGATTGTTTCACGATGTTCAGCAAGTTTTTTAGCAAACTTTATTGTGATCTTTTTATTGCAAATATTTTGGATGAACGGTTTATTTTAATCGAAATTTGAAGGTTTATTTCTTATTTAAGAAAATTTTTTATTTTTCCGCAAATTTTAAAATTTGTTCAAAATACGGTACGGTACCGGTTGAAACTATAAATGATTGCACATGCAGGTTCATTCAGCTTTGGATAATCATTAATTCGGTTCCATGGTAACCACAAACTTTATTGTATTACCTATGCCTGAATATAGTTCAGTATTCACATGACACGGTCGGAAAACAACTCTACAAAGCCACTTGAAGATTTATTAAACATACACGAGTTAAAATGGAAATTGAGAAAGAAATGAAGACAAAATAAATCACTCCATTCACCGCCAATGCTCTGTAATAAGCTGGAACAAGAAAAGTTATTTTTTCTCCAAACAAATCGAGTGTATTCGAGATAATCAGATAAACCCAGATCCAGATACTACGGAGCAAACTCTTTGAGATTAATGTGATTAGATGAAACAAGAAAATAACTCGAGTAGTAGCAGAATGCAGTATGAATAAAATCGTCATATTTACGGCACCGTACGTACATTAGGATAATTAAAGCAGCTAACAAAGCATAATGGAAGTGGGTGGGGAAGAGGAGAGCCAAAACGATGCGTTTTGGAGGAGATAGGGTGAGGAAGAAAGAAACAAGGTGCAACGGCAGGTTGAGAGCGAAGCGAACAAATTATCTGAGATGTCAAGAAAAATTTATTATTATTATTATTGAAAGAAGAATAAAAATAATAAACAAATAAACATCGGCGTTGAATGTTTGCTCCAAAAATGATTTAGTGTCGGTGTGCATTTTCTTTTTAATGATTAAATAAAAACTCAATGAAATGGTTCAAAGATTAAAAGATGAAATAAATAAGTTAGAATGATTGATTAAAGTTCAATGAGAAATGAATTTGTTGAGAATCTCGGTTCACCTACCCCTCGCTAATCAACTTAATTCGTTCAACAATGATCTATGCTTTCGACGGGATTTCCCATCCAATTGAACACGCTCTCTCGAGCTATGCCAAACTAATTCAACTCAGTGAAGTAATTAAATCTTTTTAATTATTTATCAAGGGTGAATTGCATGTCGTTCTATGAAATCTCCTAGCTTTCGACCTGCTGGACTATGACTATCGATGTGTATTCATATTTCTTTATAAATTGTAAATCTAAGGATTATGCAATGCATTCCTATCATGAGCTATTCTCTCGAACTCAATCGCAATATGATATCGTTATTAAAGTTAGCTACGCTTCAACAACACAATAAAATAATAACACAATCAAGAATAAATCAAAAGCCGATAGATGAATTTACTAAACTCGGTTTCGGGGTAGGATCTCATTAAATCCCAAAAATAATGTAAATTAACTACTAGAATTCATGATCAAACTAAGCATAACAATATTTAAACAAGAGAAATTAAATTAGAAATATTAGACGTGACGAAAACGCGAAGAACGTTGCCTGAAAATCTCGAAATCTTCAACTCCAAGCCTTTTCCAAGTCTTTTTCTCTCTTCAAAACCTTGGTGACTGCTGAATAATGTCTCTTTTTCGTACCCTAGGGTTCCTTTGTGCAACCATACACCTTCCAAGTTGAATACAACCCAATTAAGAAACTTGCCTTATTTACTCGCGCTGGGGCGGTCAAGTTTTACGGCCCTAGCGCGAGGTCTTCTGCAATGTTGCTCGCTTCACATGTCTCTCGTGCTGGGGCAGTCTAGTTTTACCGCCCTAGCGCGAGGTCTTCTGTTGATTCTCCAACCTCTCACAGGTCGGCCTCCTTAATTTGTTTTGCTCGCACTGGGGCGGTCAAGAATTACTTCCCTAGTGCGAGCCCTTCTGTCCAACACCTTCTTGGCTTCTGCATGCGCTAGGGTAGTCAAGTATTACCGTCCCAGTGCCAAGTGGCCTGCCCTCAGAGTTGAATTTTCTCCTTTTCCGTCGTTTTTCCTACACATTCATACAACTCAGTGAGCAGCGATGAAATGCAATAACTTAAGATGAAATGAACAAAATGCATAATTCATGCAACCAAAACGGTACAAACTAAGACTCACACGATGTACTAAAATACGTAAATATGATCTCTATGATTGAATTGCATAAATCCATACCAGTTATTGTTATTGTACGGTGAATTGAATAACGAGTTAGAAGAGTTGATCATGTTGGGGGCAAGAGATGAGGCTGATGAATCAAGAAAGAGCTCTTGGTATCGAATGATAAATATTCAGTATTAGTGTAAAATTGATTAATAAAATGTGAGCATGTACATATAGAGGCATGTCCAAATGATCTCCAGCAACCAAGAAGTTTCATAGAACGGTAAAATTTTAAATTTGAAAAAATGTGATTGACTGGGATGTTTCAGGAATATGAGCTTAATGTGTTGGGGCCAGCCGCCCTAGGTATTTGAATGTTTGATGACTGCGAATTCTGGTAAATTGGACTAGAGGCTTCGACAAGGACTACAATTCTCTGTCTGTAGACTAAGGCTTTCGAAGCCCCTACCTTTTACAAATCGTGATTTTTCTTTATACTAATTATTTATTACAATACAACAAAATTTTTCTATAACAATTGAATAACCGATTACAACTAAATGTCCTAGGACAGTCATTTAAAAACGTAGTCATTATAAGTTGTGGGAGTACCTTTATTGTCGGCAATAGTTTTTCAAAGAAAATAGGGCCAGTCAATAAATGAAGTAGACAAATTTGACTACAGCATGTCGGCTGAATTTGTTGAATTCAGCATGGGTTGGCAAAGTTGAAGACGCGTTTTATACGCGTCTTCACACTTACAGAGGCTCTATAAATAGAGCTCCTCCTTTCATTTTGAAATCATCCCTTCTTCGAGTTTTCTATCATCTAATAGCATTTAAGTGCTTAGTTCTATAATATTTGTGAGGTGTTTTGTTCTCATGTATTAAGAGAGTGTGTGTTCTCTTTGGAAACACAGTGAATAAGTTGTACACCACAAAATATTATAGTGGAAATTCTTTTCATCTTGTCCGTGGTTTTTACCCTAATAATTTTTAGGGGTTTTCCACGTAAATCTCGGTGTCCAGTTTATTCTTTATTTTCAGGTTTTATTATCTCAAATTACCACAAGTAGGACCAACAAGTGGTATCAGAGCCTTGGATTAAAATTTTTTAAAATTCTGATTATGCTCTGTGGTTGCAGCCTAGACTGATCTTCCACATCAGAAAAGATTTTTTTGAGATTTTTTTATTTAAGGCGGGATTATTTTGTCCAGTCGACTAAAATTGTTTTAGACATAATGGCGGGCAGGTACGAGATAGCAAAATTCAACGGAAGCAATTTTATGCTGTGGAAAATAAAGATACAAGTTGTTTTAAGAAAGGAGAATTGCTTGGCGGTTATTGGAAATAGACCGGTTGAAATGACAGATGATAGAAAATGGAATGAGATGAATGATAATGTTGTTGCCAATTTACACTTGGCTATAACAGACGAAGTATTGTCAAGTATCTCTGAGATAAAAACAGCAAAAGTTATCTGGGATACTCTGACAAAGATGTATGAGGTCAAGTCGCCACACAACATGATTTTCCTAAAGAGAAGGCTTTATACTCTTCGAATGGCGGAATCCTCATCGATGACCGACCATATCAACACACTAAATACTCTATTTGCCCAACTCACTTCCATGTGGCATAAAATAGGAGAAAATGAACGTTCGGAGCTTCTACTTCAAAGTCTACCAGATTCATATGATCAACTTATCATCAACATAACCAACAATATTTTGATGGGCTTTCTAAGATTCGACGATGTCTTAACTGCGGTTCTCGGAGAAGAAAGTCGGAGCAAGAATAAGGAAGATATGTTGGTAACATCGAAGCAGGCAGAGGCTTTACCGATGATAAGAGGAAGATTTTGGACCGTGACTCCAGTGAGAGCCAAAGACGAGGTAGATCAAAGTCGAGAAGTAGGAAGAAAAATATTTACTGCTTTAAATGTGGCGGTAAAGGGCACTTCAAGAAAGAGTGTATGAGTATCGAGAAGATTTCTCAAGGAAATGTGGCCAGTACTTCAGGCAGTGGTGAAATATTATTCAGCGAAGCAACAACTGTTGCAGAAGGCCGGCACAAATTTTGTGATACATGGATTATGGATTCAGGAGTGACGTGGCACATGACGTCTCGGAGAGAATGGTTTGATCATTATGAACCAGTCTCAGGAGGATCTGTATTCATGGGAAATGATCATGCCTTGGAAATCGCTGGGGTCGGTACTATGAAAATTAAAATGTTTGATGGCACCATTCGCACCATACAGGAGGAACGACATGTGAAAGGACTGACGAAAAATCTTTTGTCCTTGAGACAATTGGATGACATCGGGTGCAAAACTCGGATCGAGAAAGAGATCATGAAAATTGTGAACGGTGCGCTTGTGGTTATGAAGGCGGAAAAGGTCGCTGCAATCTGTATGTACTTTTGGGAGAAACACACAAGGAGGCAGAACTAGCTGTTGCATCAAATGGTTCAGGAGAAGAATTAACAGTGTTATGGCATAGAAAGCTCGAGCATATGTCAGAACGGGGGTTGAAAATTCTCTCAGAACGAAAGCTGCTGTCGGGACTTACAAAAGTGTCACTACCCTTTTGTGATCACTGTGTTATCAGTAAACAATACAGATTAAAGTTTGGCACTTCTACTGCTAGGAGCAAAAGCATATTGGAGCTGATTCATTCGGATGTTTGACAAGCACCGGTTGTATCCCTAGGAGGAGCGAGATACTTTGTCTCGTTCATTGATGATTTTTCTAGGATATGTTGGGTGTATCTAATCAAGAAGAAATCAGATGTTTTCCAGGTCTTCAAAGATTTCAAAGCGCGGGTTGAACTTGATTCTGAAAAGAAAATCAAGTGTCTGAGGACTGACAATGGAGCAGAATATACAAGTGACGAATTTGATGCATATTATCAACATGAGGGCATCAAAAGACAGTTTACGACGACTTACACACCTCAACAGAATGGAGTGGCGGAGCGGATGAGTAGAACCTAGTTGGACAGAACAAGAGCTATGTTGAGGACTGCGGGTCTAGACAAGTCATTTTGGGCGGAAGCAGTCAAAACCTCTTGTTATATTATCAATCGTTCTCCTTCAGTGGCGATTGATTTGAAGACTCCGATGGAGATGTGGACTACGAAGCCAACAGATTATTCTCATTGGCATACATTTGGAAGTCCGGTGTATGTTCTGTACAATGAGCAAGAAAGATCAAAGTTGGATTCGAAATCCAGAAAATGTATCTTCTTGGGTTATGCTGATGGAGTAAAGGGGTATCGCTTTTGGGATCCTACTGTCCACAAGCTTGTCATCAGCAGGGATGTTATCTTCGAGGAAGATAAATTAAAGGAAGACAAAGGCACACCGAATTCAGAAACTACTATATTTCAGGTGGAAAATAAGACGGACTGAGGTCAAGTTTCTTGTGAAGCAGTACCAGAGCACGAAAAACAAGAAAATGTTGAGTCTGAGGTTTCCAGTGTGAGGCAGTCAACTCGAGACAGACGACCACCAGGTGGCTTTCAGATTATGTAACTGAAAGCAACAATGCATATTGTCTATTATCAGAGGATGGTGAGCCATCGAGTTTCCACGAGGCTACTCAAAGCTCGGATGTATCCTTGTGGATGATAGCAATGCAAGAAGAGTTGGAGGCATTATACAGGAATAAAACTTGGGATCTTGTTACACTACCACGAGGAAGGAAAGCTATTGGAAACAGATGGGCCTATAAGATCAAGCGTGATGGCAATAACCAAGTGGAGCGGTATCGTGCTAGATTGGTGGTAAATAGGTATGCTCAAAAAGAAGGCATTGACTTCAATGAGATATTTTCTCCTGTGGTTCGGCTTACAACAGTCAGAGTGGTGCTGGCATTGTGTGCGGTGTCTGACCTACATCTAGAACAGCTAGATGTGAAAACAACATTTCTTCATGGAGATCTTGAAGAAGAAATCTATGTGCTCCAGCCAGAAGTTTTTGCGGAAAAAGGCAAAGAGAACTTGGTTTGCAGGTTGAACAAATCTCTGTACGGTCTCAAACAGGCGCCGAGGTATTGGTAAAAGAGATTTGATTCCTATATCACGAGCTTTGGATACAACAGATTGAGTGCAGACCCTTGTACGTATTTCAAAAGGTCTGGTGATGATTATATTATTTTGCTGTTGTATGTGAACAACATGTTGGGAGCAGGCCCCAACAAAGATCAGGTCCAAGGATTGAAGGCGCAGTCGGCTAGGAAATTTGATATGAAGGACTTGGGACCAGCAAACAAGATTCTAGGGATGCAAGTTCACCGAGACAGAAGTAACAGAAAGATTTGGTTTTCCCAGAAAAATTATTTGAAGAAAGTCTTGCAACGCTTCAACATGCAAGATAGTAAACCAATTTCGACCCCTCTTCCTATTAACTTCAAGTTATTCTCCAAGATGTATCCTAGCAGTGAAGCAGAGAGGATAGAGATGCCTCGAGTACCATATGCATCAGCAGTGGGAAGTTTGATGTTCACTATGATCTGTACAAGACCAGACATTGCTCAAGCAGTGGGAGCAATTAGTCGGTATATGGCGAATCCTGGACGAGAGCATTGGAGCACTGTTAAGAGGATCCTTAGATGCATTAAGGGTACTTCGAATTCTGCATTATGTTACGGAGGATCATATTTTACACTCAGGGTCTATGTCGATTCAGATTATGCAGGTGATCCTGATAAGAGGAAATCTACTACTGGTTATGTGTTTAGACTTGCAGGAGGAGCAGTAAGCTGGGTTTCAAAACTGCAGACAGTTGTGGCGTTATCTACGACGGAGGCAGAATACATGGCAGCTACTCAAACTTGCAAGGAGGCAATATGGATTAAAAGGTTATTGGAGGAGATTGGGCACAAACAAGCGAATGTTTTTTTGTTTTGTGACAGTCAGAGTGCCTTGCACATCGCAAGAAATCCAGCCTTTCATCCCAGGACGAAACACATTGGAGTTCAATTTCACTTTGTGCAGGAAGTAGTAGAAGAAGGAAGTGTGAATATGCAGAAGATTCATATAAATGATAACATAGCTGATTTTCTGACCAAGCCAGTGAATACTGATAAGTTTGAGTGGTGTAGATCCTCAAGTGGCCTAGCAGAAACGTAAGCAGCAGGGAATGACAAGATTGAAAAGATGTGTGGAGATGTGTTTGATTCTCAATAAAATCTCCAAGTAGGAGAAATGTCAACAATAGTTTTTCAAAGAAAATGGGGCCAGTCAATAAATGAAGTAGACAAATTTGACTACTGCATGTCGGCTGAATTTGTTGAATTCAGCATGGGTTGGCAAAGTTGAAGACGCGTTTTATACGCGTCTTCACACTTACAGAGGCTCTATAAATAGAGCTCCCCCTTTCATTTTGAAATCATCCCTTCTTCGAGTTTTCTCTCATCTAATAGCATTTAAGTGCTTAGTTCTATAATATTTGTGAGGTGTTTTGTTCTCCTGTATTAAGAGAGTGCGTGTTCTCTTTATGAACACAGTGAGTGAGTTGTACACCACAAAATATTATAGTGGAAATTCTTTTCATCTTGCCCGTGGTTTTTACCCTAATAATTTTTAGGGGTTTTCCACGTAAATCTCGATGTTCAGTTTATTTTTTTTTCTTATTTTATTATCTCAAATTACCGCAAGTGGGACCAACATTTATTGCAAGAGAGTATGTAACAATTCATTTCACATCATAAATTGTAACAATAAAAAAATAAAATGAAATTGATTACTTTTCTTATCCGATCCATCATATTAAACGGATGAATTGTATTCAATTTATTTTTTAAACTTATTCAAACAGTTTTCGAAATGGACCCAACTTGATACGTGTACATCTTTCATATTTATTATCAAATTATTATTGTTATTTTACTGTAGCAACTTTTGTTAATAATTATATTTGGTTGGTGTAATGATTTTAGTATTTTGAATCGGGGGCCAACTTTGTGAAATATGTCTCAATCACATCATTACTAAAGATGAGTTGATAGGCACAACTTTGTTGATTAATTAATCAAAATTTGAACTTGACACTCTCTTGGTCAATAATTGTGCAAGCATCCATCATCCATTACTAAAGAGAAGTTTAATAACATGTTGCAAATTGAATATAATGTATTGCTTTATCTTAAAATATAATGAGGGATCTATTCTATAAATAAGTTATTATAAATCCAAAAATACAGTATCAGTATTTTGGTATTGTTTGTAAGGCTGTTACATTAAATGATGTTGTTGACGCAAATGAATTTATAAATGTGGTAACTTTAATTTAAATATAAAAAAAGTTTAGGATATTTAGAGAAATTTGAAAATTTGTTAATGTAGACAGGATGTCAATAGGTTTAACTTTTTTTTTTGAGAATCTAGTTGACGGATTTATGAATTTTGTAACCTATGTTTTTTTTTATGACGTATGAACATGAGATTTATTATTGATTCGTAAGACATCTAAATAAAAGATAACTTGCTTTGAAACATATATCTACGCAAAATGATGAAGTTATGCATGTTCAAGTATGTAAGATGCAAGTATGTTTATGAAAGTTTTATGATGATGTCACGTCTATGTTTATGTCTATGTGCGTATGTTCAAGCTTAATTATGTAGGTTCTATTTTAAAGATGCATGTGATTTTATTATGTGTTACTTGTTATCTCCAATTCATACATATTGAGTCTTTAGACTCACTAGACTTGATCGATGCAAGTAAGGACGAGTATGAGGAGACGAGGAGTGGCGACCAATGAGCCGGCTTGGATTGTGCAGGAGGTTTAACCCGAGGACCGCCAACGTTTTAAGATTTTATGTATGACGATTTTAACACTCTGATTTCACGAGATTGTTTCACGATGTTCAACAAGTATTTTTAGCAAACTTTATTGTGATCTTTTTATTGCAAATATTTTAGATGAACTTGTTTATTTTAATCGAAATTTGAATGTTTATTTCTTATTTAAAATTTTATTTATTTTTTTGCAAATTTTAAAAGTTGTTCAAAATACGGTACGTTACCGGTTGGAGCAATAAATGATTGCACATGCAGGTTCTTTCAGCTCTGGATAATCATCAATTCGGTTCCATGGTAACCACAAATTTTATTACCTATGCCTGAATATAGTTCAGTATTCACATGACACTGTCCGGAAACAACTCTACAAAGCCACTTGAAGATTTATTAAACATACACGAGTTAAAAAGGAAATTTAGAAAGAAAAGAAGGCAAAATAAATCATTCCATTCACCGCCAATGCTCTGTAATAAGCTGGAACAAGAAAAGTTATTTTTTCTCCAAACAAATCGAGTTTATTCGAGATAATCAGATAAACCAAGATCCAGATACTACGGAGAAAACTCTTTGAGATTAATGTGATTAGATGAAACAAAGAAATAACTCGAGTAGTAGCAGAATGCAGTATGAATAAAAGCGTGATATTTACGGCACCGTACGTACATTAGGATAATTAAGGCAGCTAAAAAAGCATAATAATGGAAGTGGGTGGGGTAGAGGAGAGCCAAAACGATGCGTTTTGGAGGAGATAGGGTGAGGAAGAAAGAAACAAGGTGCAGCGGCAGGCAGGTTGAAAGCGAAGCGAACAAATTATCTGAGATGTCAAGAAAAATTTATTATTATTATTATTGAAAGAAGAATAAAAATAATAAACAAATAAACATCGGCGTTGAATGAATGTTTGCTCCAAAAATGATTTAGTGTCGGTGTGAATTTTCTTTTTAATGATTAAATAAAAACTCAATGAAATGGTCCAAGGATTAAAGGATGAAATAAATAAGTTATAATGATTGATTAAAGTTCAATGAGAAATGAATTTGTTGAGAATCTCGGTTCAGCTACCCCTCGGTAATCTACTTAATTCGTTCAATAATAATCTATGCTTTCGACGGGATTTCCTATCCAATTTTACACGCCCTCTCGAGCTATGCCAAACTAATTCAACTCAGTGAAGTAATTAGATCTCTTTAATTATTTATCAAATGTGAATTGCATGTCGTTCTATGAAATCTCCTAGCTTTCGATCTACTAGACTATGACTATCGACGTGTATTCATATTTCTTTGTAAATTGTAAATCCACGGATTATGCTATGCGTTCCTATAATGAGCTATTCTCTCGAACTCACTCGCAATATGATATCGTTATTAAAGTTAGTTACGCTTCAACAACGCAATACAAATAATAGCACAATCAAGAATAAATCAAAAGCCATAGATGAATTTACTAAAATCGATTTCGGGGTAGGATCCCATTAAATCCCAACAAATAATGTAAATTAACTACTAGAATTCATGATCAAACTAAGCAAAACAATATTTAAACAAGAGAAATTAAATTCAAAATACTAGACGTGACGAAAACGCGAAGAACGTTGCTTGGAAATCTTGAAATCTTCAACTCCAAGCCTTCTCCAAGTCTTTTTCTCTCTTCAAAACCTTGGTGATAGGTGAATAATGTCTCTTTTTCGTCCCCTAGGGTTCCTTTGTGCAACCATACACCTTCCAAGTTGAATACAACCCAATTAGGAAACTTGCCTTATTTACTCGCGCTGGGGCGATCAAGTTTTACCGCCCTAGCGCGAGGTCTTCTGCAATGTTGCTCGCTTCACATGCCTCTCGTGCTGGGGCAGTCAAGTTTTACCGCCCTAGCATGAGGTCTTCTGTTGATTCTTCAACCTCTCGCAGGTCGGCCTCCTTAATTTGTTTTCTCGCACTGCGGCGGTCAAGAATTACCACCATAGTGCGAGCCCTTCTGCCCAACGCCTTCTTGGCTTCTACATGCGCTAGGGCAGTCAAGTATTACCGTCCCAGTGCCAAGTGGTCTGTCCTCAGAGTTGAATTTTCTCCTTTTCCGTCGTTTTTCCTTGTTTTTCCTGCACATTCATACAATTCAGTGAGTGGCGATCAAATGCAATAACTTAAGATGAAATGAACAAAATGCAGAATTCATGCAACCAAAACGGTACAAACTAAGGCTCACACGATGTACTAAAATACGTAAATATGACTTCTATGATTGAATTTCATAAATCCATGCCAGTTAGTGTTAATGTACGGTGAATTGAATAACGAGTGAGAAGAGTTGATCATGTTGGGGGCAAGAGCTCTTGGTATCGAATGATAAATATTCAGCATTAGTGTAAAATTGATTAACAAAATGTGAGCATGTACATATAGAGGCATGGCCAAATGATCTCCAGCAACCAAGAAGTTTCATAGAACAGTAAAATTTTAGATTTTAAAAAATGTGATTGACTGGGATGTTTCAGGAATATGAGCTTAATGTGTTGGGGCTAGCCGCCCTAGGTATTTGAATGTTTGATGACTGCAAATTCTGGCAAACTAGACTAGAGGCTTCGACAAGAACTACAATTTTCTGTCTGTAGACTAAGGCTTCCGAAGCCCCTACCCTTTACAAATCGTGACTTTTTCTTTATACTAATTAATTATTACAATAGAACAAAATTTTGTCGATAACAATTGAATAACGGATTACAACTAAATGTCCTAGGACGGTCATTTAAAAACGTAGTCATTATAAGTTGTGGGAGTAACTTTATTCAAGAGAGTATGTAACAATTCATTTCACATCATAAATTGTAACAATAAAAAAATAAAATGAAATTGATTACTTTTCTTATCCGATCCATCATATTAAACGGATGAATTTGCATTCAATTTATTTTTTAAACTTATTCAAGCAGTTTTAGAAATGGACCCAACTTGATACGGTTACATCTTTCATATTTATTATCAAATTATTATTGTTATTTTACTGTAGCAACTTTTGTTAATAATTATATATATATTTTTTGATTACAACACATGCGAGGGGAGGGATCGAATCCGAGGAGCCAGCTAATCCAACGGAATGAGACCACTGGGCTACAAACCCGGTCTCTTCTTAATAATTATATTTGGTTGGTGTAATGATTTTAGTATTTTGAATCAGGGGCAACTTTGTGAAATATATCTCAATCACATCATTACTAAAGAAGAATTGATACGCACAACTGTGTTGATTAATTAATTAAAATTTGAACTTGACACTCTCTTGGTCAATAATTGTGCAAGCATCCATCCATTCATCTACCAAACTTACCCTAAAATGCATAGCCTACAGTGTGCCTAAAGTTTAGCATCCATCCATCAACCAAACTTACCCTAAAATGCATGGCCTACAGTGTGCCTAAAGTTTAACCCGATTCACATTTCACATCAAACAATTATGCAACCAAGTTGTCCTACTTCATCAGAACGTACAACTTAAATGAGATGAGAATCCTAGGGACTTCCCCCAATTGACAGTATTTTTAAAGAAGAATTTTACTTCTCGTCTGCAAAGTTGCTACGGCGACAAGGCTACTTTGAAAAACAGTCAGTTAGTTCTGCAGTATTCTAATTTTGCATATGCTTCTTCCCACTCTTCTCACAGTTTACCTCCACCAAAACATATGAAATTCACTATATCTTCAATACAGTCATTAGGGTTCCTCGGCACAAGATTCATAAATAAGTTACGATTTACATGCCATGATTGCATGAAATCAAGCTCAAATAAATTAATAAAACTTAATATATTAGACTATAAACTTCACATGTAGGATCGCATCCGAGGCCTAACCAAAGACTGGCCACCATCGACGTATATAGTTGTGCCGGTCATGTACCTTGACCCATCACTTATCAAATAAATAACAGTTGAAGCCAAGTCTTTCTCAACGTCAAGCCACCGATGTAAGGGCGTGGCTTCCTTTACCAATTTCTGCGCCCTTTCCTTCCCAACTGAAGTAGGGTACTCATCGTCAAGATGCAAGCCACGAGCAATTGCATTTACTCTTATCTGATGCTTCCCAATCTCCATTGCTGATGCCTGCCCATCATTTGTAAAGTAAATTTTTAGCATTGTAAAGAACAGAATGAATTCTTCAGGTAGCTATATTGAGACACAAAAATTAATAAAGAAATCAGTAATCACCATAACCAATGAACACAAAGAAAAAAATGAGTTGAGACCAGAATACGCTACAAACTTACCCGCACTAACTGCTGCACTCCAGCCAAACATGAACCATATGCTGCCGCTCCTTGATATAACCCTCTTTCGGCTCCAATTATAGAGGTTAAGAATACGATGGATCCCCCCGATTGCTGATCACGCATTGTTTTACCCACAGCTTTTAATAGATACCATGGAGCCATAAAATTGATTTTGACGATATTTTTGAATTCATCTTCTGGTAAAGACAGAGGATCATGCATCTTTCCTGTTTCATTCAAAGTAATAAGTCGATACTCTTGTACTTTCTTACTAGCACACATGTGATTACAGCGCCGCCTAATTGAAAATAAGGACCATCCAACACAACTATTGTTTACATCTACCACATGTTCTTGCAAGTTATATAGACATAAAAAACGTGGATAGAAGTGAATATGAAACCTCCTCGTTAGAGGTACGACAGAAACCAAACATTAGGAAAATGAAACCCTCGAAGACTTCGTTGCAAAACTTGATTAGAAAACTAAAGATGGTTTTTTTTCCAATTAAATAGAAGGTGCGATTAAGATTTAAGATTGAGGCAAGCTGTCGAAGCGACGCTTGTAATACTACAGGCTCTTAAAGACCAATCAGCACGAAATACGGACTAAACAGAAAGTTGGAAGCCGTGCATAAAGGCATAGAGTGCTTTACCTTCATAGGAATAGCAATTGACGAAAGCATCCAAACTTCCCAAGATTCCCTTGGCCGTGCCGACAGCTTCTTCAAAAATCGCTGCTTTCTCTTCTTTCATATCCAACCCCACCACCTCTACCGCATCACGGCGACCATCTAAGGACACCTCTATCTTCTCCACTGCTCTCCTCAATTGCCCATCGTCCCCCATCAAAACTAGCCTAGATCGATCCCGTGAAATCAGAGCTACAAACAGGATAAAGAAGAAGAAGAAGAAGAAGAAGAAGAAGAAGAAGAATTAATGGCGTACCTGCAACCGCGCTGAAGTAAATGACGGGCAATGTTGAGAGAGATTTCATCTCCATTGGAGGTAAGCAAAACCTTCTTTCTTGGATTTTCCAT
This sequence comes from Primulina huaijiensis, assembly GCF_012295235.1. Taxonomy (NCBI): domain Eukaryota; kingdom Viridiplantae; phylum Streptophyta; class Magnoliopsida; order Lamiales; family Gesneriaceae; genus Primulina; species Primulina huaijiensis. The sequence continues at coordinate 18,930,502 of NC_133323.1, forward strand.
GCTGCAGCTACCAACGACCAAACGAGCTGGCTCACATCAGAAATCAGTACACATCAACGATTAACTAAAACATCAATCAATACCACAAAAACACCAAAAATGGATACGTCTCTTAACATCAAACTGACCTGTTCGCAGAGGAGACAGACGGGAATAATTTGTCAGAATACAAGCTCCTAATCCCCTGTTAATTAACATTAAAACATAAAACAAACAACAAATCAACGTCCAAGATGACAGTAACAGGCAGATTATCGTATAAATAATTGGTGATTAGATTATAATAATCATACACACAAAAGTAATTCGAGAGAGGAAACCTCGAAGCGAACAGGAAGAGAGACGTACTGAAGATTGTATTTCCACACACAATAATTTTCATTTAAATTAATTTGCTTCAGACACGTGGCAATCATCCACAAACAGCGCCAGCTAGTATCTCCTGCGGCCGGTGTGGCGTTGAAGTATTGCACCCTTTGAATATCTGCCGCGTTGATATTATTTTTTAAGGGGTGTTTTTGGAACTTCAAAAAAATAAATTATCCATATCTTTAAATTTACATTAAATAATAAATAAGCTGCCCTTAATTTAAGGGTACTACTAGTTAGTATTCAAACTCGTCAGTCGAATTATGGCTTCTGGAATTATATATAAGTGACATAAATGTATGTCTATAAGGTTCAAAAGTTTTAAAATATAATAGTTTCTATTTACTAATTGAAAACTTGTAATTAAATACTAAAATCTAGATTTAGAATACCCGAAAAGGTATAAATTTGAAGCACCATGATTGAAATGATTTCCAATAAACAACATGCATGTAACTTAAACTTTACAATTAAATTTCATTTAAGATAATACGTATCCCATCTTATCCAATTTTTATTAAATATTTTACACCAAAAATCCAATTAATACTGAACCTTAAATAAGCAAAAAAAATGAACAAAAGAGAACTAGCATAACTTACTACTATCAAGAGATGCCAAATTGATATGATAGACTTTTTTTCTTAATTCGATCGATGATAAGTGATGATTTTATTCTTCAGTTTTTTTTTTTTTTGGTGAACAGCGGCGCATAGGATTTGGTGGTGAGGGTTTTATATATAATCATTATAGAGAAGGGTTTTTATGTATTTGGTTTATGAAATTGGGTAATAACACCAACTCCAGGCCCAATAAAATTCAATTGGGTAAATGGGAAAAAAATATCCAAACTTAACTTTATTTTAAACCCCTACACATAAAAACTTTGTTTTCACTACCTAAAAGTATTTAAAAGGACATAGATACTCTTACATATGATATATAAAATGAATGATTTTCATGGGCTGAATATGGTATAAGAGCCGAGGTAAAATTATTTCAAGCATACAAATTTATTATTAATGAGTAATTAAATGTTTGAGGAGGAGAATTTTCTCAATTAACATGAATCTGAACCTAGGTTCGAGATTAATTATTTATAGGATTTATTCCAGAACTTTGGAATATTTGCAACAGGAAGATCTAACCAAAGTTAGATATCAAGAAGGAACTTATCAGAGTCCTAAGGTAAACTTATGATTCAAAATAAGAGGTTCTTAGAAATAGTACCAGATTCCTCTAAACTCTCTAGAGATCTTAGAAAAATTCAAAAGACTGTACAAAATTATGACAATATGTTGTTTTATATATCGCAAAATGTGCAGAAAATTCTTGAAAACCAGGAAGAAATTCTTGGAATGCTAAAGGATATTCGAACAAGAATTCAAAACCTAGAACAACAACCAAGTTCTAGTAAAAAGACTTCAGAAGGAAGGTTACCAACATCCTTTGGTACTGAACCCTTGTTACATCAATGAGGGAAGGCCAAAGTAATGCCAAAACCTTTAACTGAAAAAGAAAAAATGATCAATCTAATTAAATCTGTCTCAGAAAAGAAATTAATCTGATGACAACTTTAGAAAGGATTGGTCTCGAGGATCTCCAAGACCTTGCAGAATCATTTGCAAACATCAAGGTCATAGATCTGAAGATGAACACAACGGGAGGTGAACAACCCTCCATAACCTGGTCATCTTCCCAGGAACGATCATGGGAAAGTGTAGGATCTCAGAATATAAATATGAGAGAATCCTAACCCGATTTCCATACCCGTGGAGAATCACACCCAGCGGGAACAAGGACAAGGAGAAGTCAAATTCCCTTGCACCAAACATCCTAAACTGTTTTAGAACCTATACATCCTAATTGGGTTATGCTTAACCTTGATGTACTAGATTTTAAAAACAGAGAAGATCTCATAGATGATTGGACATCTGCCATGAGAATCACAGTAGGAACACTTGATCTCAACAGAGAATGATTCTTTAAACTTTTAGAAATGAGTCTTATGTGATCAGTTAAAATTGCATTGGATATGACATCGATGGAAACCAAAGAGTCAGTCCTAGCTGAAGAATCTCTTAGTGAAATAGCTGGAAAAATTGCTACCCTATTTAAAGCACAATTTATAGGGGTAGACTATTTTAACAGTCAAGATACAAAGAAGGAAAAGAAATAGACTTAAGCTCTGTATAGTCTTGAATTATATGACATATGTATTATGTTATTCACTAAATATAGATGAAATTCAGTGGTAGAAGAAAATATAGCAATGCAGCTTTTCTTCGCCAAAATGACAAGTCCATGAAGAGAAATGATCATAAGAGAATATGTACCTGGAAATCCAAATACATTGGCACGAAGAGCCTCTTTTCTCAAAGGAAATTAGCAGAATGGTGTCATATGACAGCATTACAAAAGAATTACAAAAGATTAATGGGTATCAACAAACGAACTCCTCTGTGTTGTAAAGAGAATGATCTTCCAACAATTATTAGAAGTAAACCACAAAGACAGAAAAAAAAGAGTTTTAGATCTCATCCTTATGCCAGAATTGGAAGAAGTTCTTGGAAACCAAGAACAGTATGGTTTAGAGAGAAAGCCAGAACTTACAAATCTGGACAAAAAAGTGGACCATCAAGAAGTAGGACAGCGTCTCAGGCATCGAGTACATCTCGAAGTACGGGAAGGATTCCTACAAAGAAGACTTTCAGAAGAGCTCACACCCGAGCGAATGAAAGCTTTAAATATTGTAACTGCTTGACATGTGGAGCAAGAGGTCATATTTCAACCAATTGTCCAGAGAACGAAAAAAGAGGAATAAAATTCTTCAATCCAACTCCGGATATTGAAGAAGCAGTTTATTATCAAGATCTTATTCAAGTATACCGGTTTGAGGATATTTCCTTAGACGAAAGTATATATGAAGAAGAAGAAGTTTTAAGTCAGGAAGAATTTGATGGAACAGAATCGGAATCTGACTGAAAATGAAGTGTTTCGGCACGAAACACATGAAGATTTGTCGGGTTTCTTTAGTTAGACAACAATATCTCATAACATAGTCTAAAAGATCATGAGATAAAATCCTAGTCTACAGAGATATCAAGGATTCTCTGCAGGATAAGTAGAAAAGTTCTTAGGAAGTCTTGGCCTAAGAAACAGAAATCATAATCTAATCTATAAAGTTTCTAGAAGGAAAATGGCAATTCCAATGGAACTTACAGGAAATAGAATGGAAACGCAGCTAATTCCTTCTGCAGAAATTAAGGAGGAATTACAAAAAATCAAGATAGAAGTAGCATGAACCATGTCATGGATCTATATTGGAGCAATCCAGATCATGATAAAAGCTAATTTTAAAGAAGGAATAGATTCACCCATTGATATTGTTATATTCGATAAATGAATGGAGAACCTTCAAGATTCAGTACTGGGAACTATCTCAAGAAATATCTGCGCAGGAAAGATTGTAGGAGTAATCTATCCGAGAATTGCCTACAACCTGGCAGATCGAGATTTCAGCCGGGCCTTGACATTACATCAGAATTTCAAGAAAAAAAGGCTGATGAAAGAAGATAATAGATCATATTCTATTACCTATCAAATTTCATATGCTCTATCTAATACATATAATTCAGAATTGTTTATTAGAAATGAGTTTATTGAAATACTTGAGATATTTAGAAAAGTTGCCCAATCAATTTATCCAGAAAGAGTTGAGTTTCCCTTAATACAAGAAACATATATCCCAATGTAGGACAACAAATTTTACAGAAGAATCAAAGTCTTAAATTGGAATCAAGAAGACTATCTTTTCAGGGAGATAGAATTACAACCTATATGTGGGAAAAAGCACATGTCCAAGAAACCCAACATGAGCTAAAAAGCTTTTCGACAATAGGAAAGCTTAGAAGCCCAGAAGGGTGGAAAGAAGTTGAAATAATAGTTGATATTACGAAACAAATTAATCAATTCCCATGTAATACCATATAATACCTATGATAGGAACGTACCAAGGAATGATCAATATCGGAGAATTGGAAGTTCATATCAAAGGAATTCCAAGAAAGAAGAAGATCGATTGGTTCTTGGGTTAGAGTTTCTTGAGGAACATAAACATTGGAAACGTCTAGAGTATGGAATGGAGTTTATGGCTGAGAACAAGATGTGGAAAATCCAATGATCACAAGTCCATTCTCGATATACATTCCAGTAGGAATGTTATACTAACAATATAAAGCAGAATACTTTGCTTCTTATATTGATTCAGGTGCTGGAATCTGTACAGCAAAAATAGGAGTTTTTCCAATAATTTGGAAGAAGAATTACCAAAGATTGCTGGAAGAGATTTCTCCAGAAGAATTTTAATCTTATGTAAGGGGATTAAGATGACCAAAATCATGATTGGATGTGCTGGACAAACGCCTTGGTACAAGGTAAAAACACCATCGATTTATTTTCATAATACAAGAGCTGACATTCTGCTAGGAAATAATTTCCTACAAATGTTTAAGTCCTATACGCAAGAAAATGAGACTAGAAGATTAGTGTTCACAACACCTAGTGATCACAAAATCATAGTTCAGTAATAAAGAGAGGCATTTTACAGAAAATTTCAATTCAGTTTCGCAGCAAGCGTGGTGATGAAGGAAAACTTCTGAACCCCAAAATGAATGATTCTAGACGGTTTGGAGAAACAATGCTTCAACTAAGAGCAGATAAACAGCTCCAACCAGAAGAAATAGAATGCCTCAAAATAGCTCTACATAATAATGAGGTATAGTTTGAATCCAATGTATCATTAAAAGATGTCAAGAGAAGGATCAAAGAAAATTACAATGAAGATTCTTTGGCATGGTGGGATAAAAATCAACTCAAAGCCTACCTTAAAATCAAGGAAGGAAAAGAGTATGAATTTGTCCGGTGCAAGCCTATCCCAATGAACATAGTTGATCAAAAGGATATGCAAATTATAATCAAGGAACATATGGACCTTAGTTTGATCAAAGCAGGAATTTCCATACAGCAGCCCGGGATTTCTGGTAAGAAATCATGGTGAAATAAAAAGAACAAACCTAGACTAGTAATTAATTACCAAGAAATTCATAAGATTCTGGAGTTTGGTGAGTATTTTATACCTAGTAGAGAACATTTGATTAGTTGCATACGCAATGCGAAAATATTCTCGAAATTTGATTGTAAGTTTGGATTTTATCAAATATCATAAACCTGCAAGTAACATTTTATTTATTGGCTTATTTTAGTGTGAACAATAACAATTTAGTTATTGGCTCTTGATAGCAAGTGCGTGATAGATATTCATATATATAGTATTATTATGATTCTTATGTTGTAAACGAGGATCGCATGAATGGACACACAAATAACGGTCGTGTAGTTATTTTTTTTTATTTTTTTTTATCGAATGCATGTTTGTTAACAGAAATGTATTATTGAAAACATGTTAACGATATAATTTTTTTGTGAAAGCTATTGTGAAACTATTGAGTGTTTTATTTGATGCTACATGATTATTTTATTACATGACAAAGTTTTTAATTTTTTTTCTCTACAAATAATACCGACGTGTCATACTTCGATGCGACGATGGCTCCATACTCGGTACAGTTATTACCAGTACAAAACAAGGATTAAAGACCGCCCCTATCGCTTGAACCCCATACCCATTAGCTCCATTATATCAAAGAAGATAAATATGCTCAGTCAGGCTCCTCACTCGAGGATCCTGACCTCGTAGCAGCTAGTCCTCGTTACCGTAGGGTAAGTTTATAGCTAATGTTTGTTAGAGTTAATGTTGCTAGTTAGCTCATTCTTTAGCTCAAGGATATGCTCATTCAGTCGGGCTACTAACCCGAGTAGCCCTCCATCTCTCGTAGCTTCAGCTATGTTAGGAATTATTTCTTGTTGTTTACTGGTACCTCACATCGATAATAGATCGAATACTTTCCACCAAGGTTTATTTTACCATCGTAATTACTTATTTTATTATTGTCCAAGATGGTAGTTAAAGATACAACCCACCCACCATGGGGGAGACAGAGAGTGTGTTAAGACTTGTTTACAACTAGTTAGTTTGATGGATGTTTATGTTAAAATAAGAGTGTAAACGAATCGAGTCCACTCGAAAAATATTTAATTCGTATTCGAATTAAACTTGAATATGCCAAACTTTTTTTTGAGCTATTGCTTGATAGTTTGTGAGTCGTTTGTGAGTGATCAAGCTTTTGATGCACTATAAATCCACAGTAAAATTTGTTGAAAAATTCAAGTTCAAAATGATCGTAAATGCACGATGCAAGTTATAGTATATTGTGTAAAAATACAGATATCGTTTCACCGAGACAGCATTACACGAATATTATTTCTAATTATGTATTCTTTAGCAACACCAATATGGGGTTTTTTTTAAAAATAATATAAATTAAAAAAAGGTTTATTAAAATATGGCAAAACAAAAAGTTATATGGAAATAGTACAATATGTGGAACACTGCTGCAGATTCCATTTGTTTTTCAAAATAAATAAATAAAAGCACTAGAGTGGCACGGATTCACGGATTCACCATAAAAAAATAAATAAAAGTCAATAGAGTGGCACGGATTCACCACTGTCCCGGATTCAGAATCCGGGACAGTCTTTTGCGGATTCTGACACGTCAGTGTCCGTGTGAAATCCGTGTATAATCTGTGGCCACTTTTTCTCCGCGTGATCTCTTTTTTTTCTATAAATTGCACTCAGTGTTCGGCATTCTCTCATCGGCGCAAATATTATTTTATCAATCCTTACCCAGTATTAGGCATTCTGCGCAAATATTTATTCATCAATCCTTCTGCACAAATATTCGACATTCTTCGTACTCAGCTATATTTTTTCTTCGCTCCGTGTTATTTTTTGTTAGTTATAATTTTTAGAATTTTGCTGAGTATTAGAATTTGGGAGAATTCCGTCGAGTCTCAGTCGAATCTTCTTTTTTTTTGTATATTGAATATTTTTTTGTATAATATTTATGATAATGTTTTTAATTTATTGCAGATATTAAAAATCGTTCGCTGATTAAATTACAAATTCCGTACAACCACGTTTGAAAAGGTAATTTCAATATTTTTTTTATATTGTAATTATGTTATTTATGTTTTATTATTATAAATAAAATTGTTTTCGGTTGTATTTTAATATTATGTATAATTTTGTTATATTTAATATTTTTAATATTAATATATTATAAAATAACTAATACGAATACTAATAATAAAGTAATAATAAATATAAATTGTTGATATGTGTAAAAAATTTCAAAGTTCGTATTTAAAATGTAAGTATATTATATTATTTAAATATGAGAATAAGTTAATATTAACGACTTTTTCACTGTTTAGTATATTAATTATAATAATGTAATAAAATAAAGAAAGAAAAAATTAATTGTAAAATTAATGTATCACGCCTACTTGTAATTTTATTATGATGGTCTACATTATGTCATAGTTTTAATATATGTGTACGAAATACATAATTAAATTTTGTTATGATTGTATACATTATGTCATATTTGTCGATGCAGATATGGATACTGTGAGGGCCTTACTTTACGTAGGAGGCTATGTCATTATTGAAGATGGTAGGGTTGGATATAGTATCCCAGCGACCAGGCCCATTAAAATCCCTCGGTCTACTACATTTTCCCAACTGGTGAATTTTGTGCATCGCAAGCTGGACATCGACCCATCAAAATTCTACATCAAATTGTCAACGAAATATTGTTATAGTTCGTTGTCTCGTTACATTGAAGAGCATGTCTATATCAGTGATGATGATAGTCTACAATTTATGTTTGAGTTGCCGACACTGGATTGCATATACTTGTATGTTGATTCATCGCCAGTGTTACATAATGTAAGTGATTACGATTTTGATGCATTCATGCCGGTGATAACGCAAGGTTTGGGAACAATAGGTTTAAATGAAGCGGGACCTTCTATGTATCACGTCGATGAACAGTCAGGTCAGCCATACTCTGGTATCGACACTGGTCCTTGGGATCACCATATCACGGCTAACGCTGAAGACGACTATGCATGGGGGATGAATAGAACACGAGAATGTGATTTTACCTCAGGGGGTTGGGATCATCATATCACGGTTCCACCAGGAGTTGATGTCGCATGGGGTTCTAGTAGAACAGGCCAATTGGATTTAAATTCATTGGCTGATGAAGAGAATACCACAAATGTCAGACATTTTGATAGTTCTGCTGAGGCTGCAAATATTCCCGCCCCAATTACAGAACACATTGATGAACAAGATGACTTATTTGGGGACAGTTCACATCATGTCATGAGTAGCGATGATGATTTGTATACTACATCAATTGACGGAGAAGATAATGATCATGATGACAGTGCAAATGAAGGGACATCGGCGCGTGTGTTAATGTCTGGAGCAACAATGACAGAGAACATTCCTATTGCACCGGAGCAACATTTACGTGAAATTCCCCAATTTTTCAATGAAGTCTATGACGAACAAATTCCAGATTCATTTGGTATACCTTCTGCAGCACGAACAAACTTTTACAATCTTGAAAGACCAGAGCTCGGTGTAAAAATGGTTTTTAAGAGCAAAGCTGATTTAATAGCTTCAGTGAAGGATTTTTCTGTTCGGGTTTTGCGACGTGAATATATCGTTGTCCAAAGTTCTCCGACAATTTGGAAGGTCAAATGCAAGAACTGGTCTGAAGGTGGCAATTGTGGGTGGGGACTTCGAGCATCGTTGAAAAAAAGTTTAGGCTACTTCATGATCACAAAATATGGTGATGATCATACATGCATGTCTACCCAAGTCGGTATAGATCACCACAACCTTGACGTAAACATGATAGCCAGTACACTTTTTGGAATCGTGCGTTGTGATCCTGCATACGAGATCAAATATGTGCGAGAAAGTATTAAAGGAAAATATGGGTATGATATATCGTATGCTAAGGCATGGCAGAGTTTGAAACGCGCGGTGGAGGTAATCTATGGCACATGGGAAAGCTCTGTAACTTTTCTTCCTAAATATATGGGAGCTTTGTCGAAGTACAATCCAGGAACTATTGTAGAATGGAAGCATCTTCGACCGTATGACCATCCACATAAAATTTTGAACTTTGTATTTTGGGCCTTCAAACCATGTATAGATGGTTTCCGACATTGTCGCAACATAATCAGCGTAGACGGTACCCATATGTACACCAAATATAAGCACAAACTACTCATAGCAGTAACTTTGGATGCCAATAACCAGGTTTTACCGCTAGCATTTGCGCTCGTTGACGAAGAAAATTATGAGTCTTGGCATTGGTTCCTCAGTAATGTTGCACGACATGTTACCAGAGGGTGTAGTGGTGTGTGCCTTATATCTGATAGACATGCGGGTATAACAAGTGCAGTGCAAGATCTCCCTGATTTCAAGCCTCCTCGTGGTGTTCATCGTTTTTGTTTGAGGCATGTTTGCTCTAATTTCAACAGTAAGTTCAAAAACATTCACTTGAAAGACTTATGTTGGGAAGCAGGGATACAACACCAAGTAGCAAAATTTAATGCGACAATGGAGGCAATTAGAACAAATAATGCTGCAGCTTTCACGTATTTGTCTAACATTCCAAAAGAAAAATGGTCACTGGCTCATGATGGTGGATGGAGACGAGGGATAATGACGACAAATATGTCTGAGTGTATTAATGGTGTATTGAAAGGGGTTCGACGTCTTCCAATAACTGCAATAGTGGAGCTGACATTACAGCGATGCGTGCACTATTTCATTCAACGGCGAGCGCGAAGTGATAAGATGCTGGAAAAAAATCAACCGTGGACCGACTATGCATACTCTAAATTTGATATGTGGTCAAAAAAGTCAATTGAACATCGAGTAGTAAGATTTGACCAAAGGGATAAAACAGCATCCGTCGCGACAGGAGGAAGACCAGGTCGTCAACATCACGTACAAGCTGTCAACATTTCTACCCGTGATTGCACATGTGGTAAATTCACAATATTTGGGATTCCTTGTTCACATGTTATATGTGCAGCGAAATGGTTTGGTTTAAATCCCGCACAACTTGTACAACCATGGTTTACACTGAGCGAATACGTGAACACATACGATGGAAGATTCTACCCTATTCATGATGAACAATATTGGGATGAACCTACATTCCAATTACAACACAATACTGTTCGTCGACAAAGGAGGCAGGCTGGTAGAGATCGCACGACACGCATAAGAAATGAGATGGATCAACCATCATCGAGGGACAGACAACGTGGGAGGTAAGACATTTATAATAGCGTATTGTACCTTATTTTTACTTAATAACATGTGAGGTTATTTATGTAATTACAAAAAATTGTGTTTTAAAATTTTATATTTAAATTTATTAATAATTTTTGTACATTGCAGGTAGGTGCAGGTGACAAGATCGAGTTATGGTGCCACATAGTTATGTTTGTGACGCAGATTTTACATTGTAATAGAAGTAGTAAAAAATTGTATTCAGTGTTGTATTGTCATAAAGATGTTTTACTATCAAGTGTGTTGACTTATTTGACTTGATTTATTAATTATACTTATGTTTTCTTAGTACTATAACTTTATCCGTAAATTTATAGTAACAGAATAATAAATCACAATCACTACATTCCACACTTTTAAAAAATCAATAATAATTTGTATACACTATCCAAATTCAAATGTTGCAGTAACAACTTCAAATGAAATTAAAAAAACATACAACAATACGACGTAAGTAACTGTGCATCTCTAAATAAATAGTCAATGACGATGGTAACGATGCCCCCCAGTGCCACACGGTGGTCTTCTAATTACTCTACGTCCTCGACCTAACATCTGTTCAGCATCTCCATGCGTACTTGTTTGGGCTGCAGATGTACTGGTATCGGCAATGTTCCCACCAACGTCATACCCTTCTGTCTCAGAATATTGTTGAAATGGTATGGGCGACGTGTTAAAGGTAGGGCGACTCTCATTCATACCCGGTCGAAAATCACTTTGTAAAAATTGTGTAAAACTACCGACAAATGGAGTGTAGTAACCAGAGTCATACGATGGAAAGCTTGAAACCACAGGCGGAGTAGTGTATGCCATATTTGAAGATGATGGTCCGGGTTCAAACTCATTTCGTGTCCACATCGGTGGAGATTGCACATGACCTGGACGTGTCTGTGACATAGATGCATATGTTACGTAACCTATATTTAATACAATAACTTAAATTTACGTACATATGTAGAGAAATTGAACATGTCTTACGATAAATTGTCGGTAGTTTGCATCAACGGGATGGTAGCCCATGATGTTTGAAGGTACCACTTGCGGCGAGAGAAATATTTGTGAAATGCGATGATACCAACCAACATAGTCCACCGTGATGTCGGGTGTACCAGGAATGACATAATCCCCACCAATCACAAAACGATATCTGTCATTCCACATTTCTACAAAATCTTTGTGATATGTCGCCCAATCACAGTTATTACGACCTTGTCGCGTCAGTTTATGAAAATTATCGAAGTTAGTAGCAGGTGACGGGACACCCTGACGCATTCCAAATTGTCGGAGACACCGCTCTGGTCTATGCATCTCAACTATATGAAAATTGATCAATGCACATGCCGACCGACATAGATGAATTCTGTTTCCATCAAGAATTCCAGCAACCTCGGGGGACTCCATATCATAAACTGTCCATAGAAACTGAAGCAAATAAAATAATAAAAATATTAGCAAGTTGTTAATATAAAATTCAGACTGAATTTTTAAAATATTTAAAACTTTAAACAACTAATTTATATTTTACCTGCCCTTCTACCATCCTGTCAAGCATATCTCTCATTATACGGACCGAATGATGGGCCGTGTGTGTCCAAGAGAATCCACGTCTCCACCTGTAATTTATAAAAGCACACAATACAGTCATTAAAAGTACATAATAAAATAATACTAATAAATGTTAATTAATTCTTATTAGTACCGTGCGCCGTATGGTGGGAATGGTAGACCCTGAAGCATATCTGCAACCTGCTCTTGTGAAATAGGTACTTGTTGCGCTCTATCAGGGCAAAGAATAGTAATTCTAGACCATACCCAAATCTGGAATAACATACAACAGAAAATGTCAAAACATAAGAAAAATTAAGTACAACAAATATAACGATCGTAGAAGTGTAAAAATACCTGCAATATCTGAACAGGTCCACACAAATCGATCTTTAATCCCATTGATGTGTCGCACAACTCTCTATAAAGATATGCCAACACAGCAGAACCCCAGCTAAACGTATTCACCATTTCTATGTCTTCAAGAAATTGCAAATACATAAGTTTCACAGCAGCACCTTCGGAGTCCGGAAACATACAGCCACCAATGATCATTAATGCGACACAACGGGAATATTGTCCCACGTCCTCTTCAGTGCTTTGATCATTAATCATATTATTTAGGCAATGGTCTAGCAAAGCGGTCAGATAAAGATGTCCACCTTTAATCTGAGAAGATGTAGGCATAAAACCCAACCAAGTTGCGCAGCGCTGTTGTAAAGTATGTTTGTTGTACGCGGTATCTACACCAGTGATGGGCATGCCATCAATATTCAACCCCCAAATAAGGGCAACGTCCTGTAGGGTGATTGTTGCCTCGCCGACTGTAAGGTGAAATGTGTGTGTCTCACGACGCCATCTCTCAACAATGGCTGTAAGCAAATGATTATCATAATTTCTAATAGGACCACACTGAATGACACCATAGAAGCCCATGCGTGCTAGGCATAGGCGGACACGGAGGTGAATCCCAGCATTAAGCAATCTCCAAAGACATTTGTCAGACCGACGTGGCGGAATTAGTGCATCCATGTTTTCAGCGTTGATACTATTTGATATGTGTCTATCCCGCAAATACAACACATTATCCGTATTCTCAGCCATCTTGCAAAAAAAAATCAGTAATTAACAAATATTATATTTTTTATCAAATAAATGTAACTACGTATTACATATTCAACGAAATTTACTTGCAATTTTCGACTGTAAAAAATAAAACGTATATGTTTATGATAAATTGATAATAAAACTAATTACTGTAAATAAACTAATTTCTTTCAAATAAATAATACTTCATATTACGTAAATAATTATATTATCTTTACTTATAATAATAACATATAATTATAATAAATACAATTGTAATAAAAATAACTATACATATTCTAATTCCAATCATACAATTAATATTATAATTATTGTAATTAAAATATTTATGATTACTATTATTACTGTTGTTATTACTAAAAACTAGTAAATGTGATGCGTTGATGAAGTGCTAGGTGATGCAAAAATTCTAAATTATAGTATTATAATTCCAATATTATAACTATTGTTATTAATATTGCTATTACTTAAAAATACTAGTATTAAAATTATTATAGTTATTATTATTATTACTGTTATTACTTAAAAATATTATAACTATTACTTATATTGCTATTGTGACTATTATTGCTACTGTTATAGTTTAAAATTATTGCTGGCCGAAATTATTATAGTTATTATTATAATTATTATAGTTTAAAATTATTATAGTTATTATTATTACTATTGTTATTACTTAAAAATATTATAATTAATATTATAAGTATTGTTATTACTTAAAAATAATTAATATTAAAAGTATTGTTATTACTTAAAAATACTATAATTAAAATTATTATAATTATTATTATTACTATTGTTATCTCCGTGACTATTATTCTGACCAAACATTGTGACTATTATTGCTACTGTCAGACTTAGTAACAACACATTTGTGACTATTATTATCATTATTATTTAAAGTTAATCAGTGCAAATATAAAAATTTAAATTATTATCATTAATAGAACTAATGTAATTTAAAAAAAACGTATGTTAAGGATGTTGAACAATAATAAATATAAAAGACAATAAAAATATGTTATTTTTATTACATTAAGCTAATTTTCATATTATTTATTGATTCAAGAATAAAATTCAATCAATCAAATTTAGTTCAATAAATCAACGAACAATAATAAATATAATAAACAAAAATAATAACATTACCTCTTAATATTGAGAAAAAAAATCTAAAAACCGATGTTGGAAAAAAACGTCTTCGGTTGCTCGGTGATCGAAAGAAAATTGCTCGTAAGGGGGAGGAAACTTGGTGAGAAAATGAAGGGAATTCATTTCATTTAAATAAGCAAGTGGTTAGTCACGGGTGTACCGGATTCACTTGAATCCGAGCTGTCCCGGTCTGAATCCGGGACAGCGTCGTGACCAACAATTTTTTTTTTAAAAAAAAATGAATCCGGGGTTTTAAATTTCAGATCGTTATACTTTTACAAACTTTTCAGATCTGCAATATTTTAATACATAAGNCATATTTTTATTACATTAAGCTAATTTTCATATTATTTATTGATTCAAGAATAAAATTCAATCAATCAAATTTAGTTCAATAAATCAACGAACAATAATAAATATAATAAACAAAAATAATAACATTACCTCTTAATATTGAGAAAAAAAATCTAAAAACCGATGTTGGAAAAAAACGTCTTCGGTTGCTCGGTGATCGAAAGAAAATTGCTCGTAAGGGGGAGGAAACTTGGTGAGAAAATGAAGGGAATTCATTTCATTTAAATAAGCAAGTGGGTAGTCACGGGTGTACCGGATTCATTTGAATCCGAGCTGTCCCGGTCTGAATCCGGGACAGTCTGTCCCGGATTCAGAATCCGGGACAGCATCGTGACCAACAATTTTTTTTTTTAAAAAAAATGAATCCGGGGTTTTAAATTTCGGATTGCTATACTTTTACAAACTTTTCAGATCTGCAATATTTTAATACATAAGTTTTAAAAATATAATATTTTCAAAAAAAACCCCACCAATATGTAGGCTTATAGTTGTATTTTTCCATATAAAAATAGAAATAAGATAAAGTATAAGCCCAATTTTATGAATAAGACCGCACACAAAGTCTCCAAGGACGGTCATGATGGGTTCATTCCCTTGTTATAGAATTAATTTTTTGTTATAAATATAATTATATCAAAATAATTATTGATCATGGACAATTAACAATTCCAACATTTAAAAAATTCACAAGTCAGATTCCATTAACATATTTCATAATCATGCACCATGAAGAATAATTCTCCTCTTACTCAGGATATTTGGTCCCTCAAATTATAATAAAAATTGTCATCATCCATGGGTAAAATTTCATCAAATCCTAGAAGAAAAACACTTCAGGTGCATGAATTTAAGTCACAGACAATCTCAGATTGATTGATCTTACTTAAATAATGGATTTTCAATGGAGGATCAATAGTACAAAACAAGGTAATATGGTACCCAATTCTTTACTCAGAAAGATAGAATCTAGATCAATAAATATCTGACAAGAACTACAATCATAACTCAATAATGACCCAAAGAAGATTCAAGCATATAAACTAAAAAAAAAAAAAAGGGGGGGGGAGCAATGTGGGAATATCCCACTACCAGTAAATGAAGATTTCGGAATGACTCCTCTCATTCTCACATTTGGGTGCGATTTTAGTCAGTGACCCAACCAGAAAGGTCATCATCCAGTTTCGTAGCTCCTTGTAGCTTAGCCTAAGCAGCCTATACCCCAGGTCCCATTCCCCACACGATTTTGATTGATCTCACCAAAATTTGTCTCACCACTTCAATATCTATAACAATAGACTTACCTATTCCCATGTTCATTTCAGCGGAAAACGAGAGTAATGATTTCATAAAAATCATATTTTCATGCTCGTCATAGTAATCATAACCGTAAATCATTTTTGCGTAGAGTTCTGTTCAATGCAGTTGGCTCATAACATAAATCGTTTGATCAAACTAAACCACATTACTGGGCCGGAAGAGATCACCATAGCCCTTGGACTGGATGTCCATTCCCTAAATAACATAATTTTTTTGAAGAGGTTGGAGAGGTCTCCGGACACGTTCTCCGGGTTCCAAACACGTAACATAATTTGACCACAAGACAAATCACATACCTAAAAAATAATTTTTTTTTCATGTCATGCATATTTACGAACATCGTGAACCTCGTTGGATCGTCCTTGGACATTCTGCCCTGATATATTAAAATCTATACCAGAAACAGCCCCTAAAGTGCATACGGCCACATATGGCTTTTGGATTAAAAAGAACCACTTAGGACTTATCCATCGACTCGGGACTCGACCCATACATAAAACACATACTAACCTACTGCCCAAGGCCCTAAACGAGCCTCTGTAACTGGCTTGAAGAAGAGTCTACCGCAGCCGCCAAGTATGCTCCTTTAAAAATTATTGTTTTTTTTTTTTTTTGCATCGAAGATGATTATTTTTTCGTTGTTTTCCTTTCACTTTCGTTATGTTTCACTATATTCTCGACTTTTGTTAGGTTATGGTTCTCTGGATGATTCCATTTATTGCTAATATTATGAAATCGATGCGCTTTGGCTACTGCATAATTTTTTTGCATAGAAGATAGCTTATGAAATACGGGCTTGGATGCTTTGGTTTGATAAGGCCGTCCAAATGGGTTTGATAATACCTGAGAAAGACATTCCCAAAGAGAACAAGCACCAGAGCTTCTTGATATCTAGGAGGCTGAGCATGGTTGAAGTGTGACTCCATATGAAATTTTTTGAGCATATCTGTGTACATTTGTTTTAGAGTAATTGATCCTTTGTTTTTTTCCCTCATGTATCTCTACTGCTTATAATGTATTTTGAAGGTGGAATTATGAATATTCGGAGTTTTTAGTTACTTTTTTCTCAAGAATTTGGTGTACAGTTGCTGATTAGTGGAATTATCATGGAAACTTGCTTCTTATGTTAGTCATGGTGAATCAATGGTGGTTTGATGATAGACACATACTCCCTTTATAATTATTGATGCTAAGAAATAACAATGATTGTCATGTATAAAATCTGAGTGATGCAGGTTGTGTTTTGGTGTTTGTGATTGCATCTTTGTTGTGATTTATAGGCTACTCTGTTACTTGTTGTCCCGTTTCAAAAAACGGACATTATTTATGAACCGAAATAAGTGTTGGTGTTCGATCTACAAGTGATCCATGTTTGTCTAACTGTTATGCTGACTTCTGAATCATCAAAGGCTTGGTGCCTCTTCCCCTAATCAGCTGATGTTAGAACCCTCGAGTCGTTATGCGATAAATTGTCATAATTTTCTTTTTGAGGGTTCGACTAATATTTTCAAAAACTTTCCAACACGAAATATTTTTCGGGAGTGTGTTTGGATTTAATGAGCCTAATTTTAAGCTTATTGGGCCTAAAACTCATTTTTAAACTTTTAAATAAATTTTAGTGCCCATTCGCTAATTTTTATATATATATTCAACACCTAATTTGTAAAGGCCCTTATTTCGTATTCATAATTTTGCGGAATTATTAAAAATTTTCTAAATAAATAAATAACTTGCCCAATTTATAAAATAAACATGTAAATAATTTTAACTTTAAAATAACAGCGGAAGAAAATATTGTTTTCAAACAACAATTTAAAAATAATCCAACGTATTAAAACTGAGTTTGAATAATAAAAGGTGCATAAATTAAAACATGAGGTCCTCGGGTATACTGCTGCTGCCCCAAGATCGCTCACTGATCTACGCCCTCCGTCTCGACCTCATCGGTACCTACAACAATCAAGTCTAGTGAGTCTAAAGACTCAACATGTATATATCGTGAATAACAAGTAAATATATCATAAAATCGCATGCAACGTAAAAATATAGTATCGTAAAGCGCATGGTGAAAATCGTATCATGANATTTCGTGTTTTAGCTTGAATCATGGTTATATAATGGTTTAAAAATATCTATAGGACTTGATTGAAGAGCAAAGAGACAACATATACTTGCCTGGAATTTGTTTTGAACAAAACAAATCACTACGACGAATACGTGCGGCGGAGTCGGTGTTGGATTTCCTTTCTTATTTCTGTGCTGTTTTCACGATTTCAACAG